>NW_019417282.1:0-101629 GCF_000390285.2 Anoplophora glabripennis
CTGTCCAGGCCTACACGAGATGAGGCAGGATAAAGAGGGATAATCCCCCTCGATCCCAAATCATTGAGGCCAATTTCTAGCCATAGAATAATGGCGCGCGACTGAGCGCCGGGCTCCAAATCAGGCTCCAAAGTGTTTTCACCAAAGTCGCTCTATAAGCCAGTCTGAGCCAGTCTAGGTGGTTTGTGGTTCGAACGTACTTAACGCCAAGGGACGTTCCAATATCTCTAATAGAGAGATGAAGTGATGAACTCGATTACTTTCGATCCTGCAATTAACGGTTACCGAGCACTTACCGTTACCGAGTAACAGATACTTACATTACAAATTGACATAACATCTGTCATCATTGAATTAAACCGACTAACCTAAAAGTTTACGTTTTCATTAAAAATAAAAACAGTTACAAGTAGCATTTAGAAATAGGAATGAAAATAATAAAAAAATGGGTGATATAAAAATTATATTAAAATGGAGTGGTAAAGAATATGAAATCGAGATAAACGAAGGTGACAATGTGTTGGATTTGAAAAAGGAAATCGAAAAACAGACAGGAGTTCGACCTAACAGGCAAAAGCTATTGAACTTAAAATTGAAGGGTAAAACTAAAATGAAATTAACATGTTAAATAGATAAAGTATTTTTTTATTTTCATTTTAGTAACTAAAAGAATTATTCTCTTTTATATATTAAAAAGCTACATATATATAAAGCTTTATATAATAAACTATTACTAAAAAAAGTAAAATATTTTTGCTAATTGCTGATTCATATAAATAAATAATTTTAATCTCTTGGATAAAAGCGGAAATATGATTCAGAGAAAAATATTCATTTTTAATTTAATTATTTTGGCTTCTGGTCAAGGAATTGTTAATGGACTATAATGTAGTATGGTATAATCCTAGGTAAGATGCCAGATGAAGAATGTAAACTGGGACAGTTGAAGTTAAAACAAAACTTTAAATTGATGATGATGGGATCCTTAGAAGAAGATATTGAAGAGGTTAATACAGCTCCAACCGATCTTCCTGAAGTTGTAAATGATTTAGACATAGAAGAAGAGGAAGTTGCTATAGAAAACCAAGAAGTATATCTAGCTAAAATAGAAAAGAGAATAAAAGATTATGAAATTAAAATGCTAAATGATTTACGTCTAGATAAAAAATTATTGGTATTAGATATTGACTATACATTATTTGACCACAGATCAACTGCACAAACTGGTGCAGAATTGATGAGGCCTTATTTACATGAATTTTTAACTAAAGCTTATGAAGATTATGATATTGTGATTTGGTCAGCTACTGGCATGAAGTGGATTGAAGAAAAGATGAAATTATTAGGCGTAAACAATAATCCTAACTATAAAATAGCATTTTATTTAGATTCTCTTGCAATGATCTCAGTGCATACTCCAAAATATGGAGTTATGGATGTAAGTTATAGTTCTATATTTCATAAAAAAAGTATATATACATAAGTGTTAGAGTTAATTTTAAGCACAATATTGTCAGTGAATATAATCATCAGACCTCTACGTTTTCGAGGCACAGGGTGTTGAAAAATTGTTATTTTCTCGAGTTATCTTGTGAATGGAAACAATAATTTTTTGCGTGGAGGAAATATATTGAATTACATTCTATAAAGGAGGTGATTTTAATGCTGATAGATTCATCAGTGGCATACTTATTGGATTCATTTTACTATTATTTTCAAAAAAATAATGACGCGCCAATGTTTTAATGGCAAAAGCTGATGTACTTTCTGAAAAATGCCATCCATTCAGAAATCCTGCAGCTGCAACAGAATTTTTTGTTGTGTAATCCATACACATAATGAATATTTGCATACTCTTTTTTGGTAAATCAAAATGGCATTTTAAAAATTAACAATACCTTACCTAAATTAGTTGCAAAAATTGATGTTTTTAAAACATAACGAAAAAACTGTTGACATCTGTCTGACTATCTTGAGATTAAATAATTGCAAGTAAAACTGTACAGAGCGTGTTAGATTAATGTCAGACTCAAGGGTATGTGGCATTATTTTTGAAAATAAATAGAATTTTTCGTATTGAGATAAGATTGGTGATAAAATTAAAAAAACCTTTAAGTTTTCTAAATGATTCCCAGATAAATTACCTTATAGGGAGCATTTATATGCTCAATTTTCAATGTATTTTTTGTCCAGAATTTTAGAAAATCTAAGTGTGTGTAAGACAACTGAAATCATTCAAAGTAAGGAAAAAAAAGCATATTTTTACCTCATATGTTTATCTTATATTTCCTGAATTTTGCAACATAGAAAATCACACACCCTCCATAATGCTTTTAGGAAACTATTAACGTGCATTACTAACAATTATTGAGTAATTTTACAAATTTGTTGGACACAACAGGAAAGGTATATTTTCTGTTGTTTACATGTTCTGCATGATCTTTCTCTGCAATAACAAAGCAAAAAATTGAATGAATTCTTGTATTCCAACATTATTATAATTTTGTTGGATTTTCTTGTTCCATCATTGCCATACTGAAAGTGCAATTGTCTATAAAATGCCAGCCTTAATATGCTGTAAATCAAGTCTAACAACCAGTGGCACCCTCTAGGGCTTTTAATTTTAAATGAAAAATCTCTTTTGACATTGTCTGTTATAGTTTCATGGCCAAATCGATTTTTTACATTTTTTTTTAAATTTTATCACCTTGTATCTAGGGATCATTTTTGGAAAAGTGTTATTTATTTTTAAAAGGTCTATCTTCTAGTTTCAAATCCAACATTAAATCTGTCTTATCTTGTATCGAAACTATTTTACTATATTTAAAGGAAAAATATGTTTTAGGTAAAACCTCTAGGTGTGATATGGGGTAAATTTAAACAGTTCTCCTCCAAGAACACCATAATGTTTGATGATATTAGAAGAAATTTTATAATGAACCCAAAAAATGGTTTACGCATTAAACCATTCAGGGAAGCACATTTAAATAGGGCTAAAGATAACGAGCTACTTCGGTTGTCGAAATATTTGAAAGACCTTGCCGAACACTGCAGCGACTTTGCTACAGTAAATCACAGGCACTGGGAGAAATATAAACCTAAAAGAAGACATGGAAGGGGTCATTGAATTGCTTAGTGAGATAATGTATCGATTATAGAAATTAATTATTTTTAATATACGATTAATTGCAATTTTATTTTTTGTTTTATTTTGCTAATAATAACGTTTTCTATCTACTTTCGCTATACCTAATCTTGTATTATTCTTCTTTTATGCAGTTGGTTATTTATTTTAACTTTTAGTTTAATGGTATCAAAATTAAAACGGTTATATTTTTTATAATAAAACGGGGGTCCCATCTAGGCCGACAGAGATCTTTCATGATGAAAAAATTTAATAAAATTTGCCAAATAAAATTAGAGATGGCCTGAGATCTCAAAAAAGGTTGCATTGCATTTGTAAAATATATTTTTGTTATAATCAACTGATGGATTCAATCAGTATTTTTTTTATTCTTTTGAAAAATTAATTTTTCTTCATAGTGATATGTATTTAAATTATATTTTTTGGTAACATTTAAATTTTCAAATTTTATTACTCGTATATTTGAAAAACGCATGTTTGTGTCAGTTGATTATGATGGAAATAATTTATTTTTTGCAATTAGAAGTAGATTTCTTGGAAATCTGAAGTTCAGCCACTGATATTTAAATATTTCATTTTGCAAATTTCTTTCAAAATGTTTTTTTCACAATAGTTTTCTATGTGGACCAAGAAATCACCTAACCAAAGTTTCATTATTAAAATATTACTACTTTAATTTATGCAAGCCGTCACTGATGAAAGGAGGAGGGCCCCTAAAGCCGGTTTTTGGCTGAAAAAAATCAGAAAAATTTTTTTTAGGACCTACTAGCAATACTGAATCGTTTCCATCCTAAACGGACCAACCCCCTCACCCTCCTTTCACCCCTTAAATGAGATGACGCACATTGACATTGAATAAAACAATACATGTTTGTGCATATTTTATTAGCCACTTTGAATTTCGTGATTCTGAATTTAATTGTAATCAGTGATCCAAGTAAGTTTCTATAAACAAATATTTGTTGTCCGCCATATGGAATACGTCATTTTGAATTTCGTAATTCTGCCTTCAGATTCGTAATCAGAGGCCCAAAAAACCCCACTACAAAAAAATTCATGCATTTTAAAGACATTTTAATTTTTTTGTCCGCCATATTGAATCCTCCATTTTGAATTTCGTGATTTAGAGTCCAGATTCGTAAGACCCAAAAAGCCCATTACAGAAAAATTCATGCATTTTGAAGACATTTCAATTTTCTTGTCCGCCATTTTGAATTTCGTGATTCTGAGACCAGATTCGTGATCAGGGACCCAAAAAATTCTTCATATGTAAGATTCAAAGGAATTGAATGTCTTTCGCATCTCTAAGCTTTTTAAAGATTTCTCTAATAAGCGATAGTTTCCCCGGCATTTAAGGGGGTGGAGGGGGAAAGGAGGGTGAGGGGGTTGGTCCGTTTAGGGTGGAAACCATTCAGTATTGCTAGTAGATAGGTACTAAAATAAAAAATTTCAGATTTTTTCAGCCAAAAATAAATTAGGCCAAAAACCGGCCTTAGGTGCCCTCCTCATTTGTAATGAAATTGTGATATGAACACATAAACGGTTTATAAAAAATGATAAAAACAGTTCACGATTTTTACAACATTGAAATTCATATATACTATAAAAAATATTTTAAAATATAGTCTAGTCTAGACATAAACATGAAACTCCAAATAGATTTAACTTTTTAGTTTTTTTTTCATTTCAAAAATTGAAAAAAATGAAGCAATAACGTAATTCGAGGAGTTGTCAAGGCTTGTTAAAATCGGAAAATTAATCATTTCCTCTAATTTAAAATGGTAAATAAGTAAAAATATCTAAAAAGTCTTGCAAGGGTTAAGATCGATTCTACAATAGATGCATTTCATTCTTAATCGACAAGAGGCGTCACTTTATATGCACTCTGAACTGTCGTAAAGGTATATTGTACAAAATTACGTTTATAATTTATTATATCTCGTGACATAAACATATAAAAATGTTTTATAAATACTAGAACTATTAATAATCACAATTGTAAATGTTTTTGCCATTTATTTTATTCTATTATAAGGTACATAATTTAAATTTTACTTATAGCTTTTTATTGACGTTAAAACGCTATCCAAAACTTGTCTGTTTATCAATATTTCAAAATAGTCACTCACTTTTTTGGATTTCTTGAAATAATATAATTCAACTTACTTGTCAATATAACTCAAGCTGTCAATATAATTCAATTTACATGTCAGAGTAATTAAACATTCCTGTCAATATAATTCAACTTACCTGTCATCTATTTTACAATAACTTACCTGTCATCTGTTTTAAAACTTACCTGTCATCTGTTTTACAACTTGCCTGTCATCTGTTTCACAAATAATAGATCGTTAGCTAACTTTTTCGTAAAAGCTGTGTTTAATTTTTGCCATATGGTTAAACATCAAACAAAATTTTTCAAATATCATTTAATGCCCGCTACATAAGACTATTTGCTGTGCAGTTTTTTGCAACAAAAGTTGAGACAGTTTTAAGACAAATGTTTCACATATATCTAAATTTTCATAACTTAAATACTTGATACTGTATGTATAAGGTGCTGTGTAATCTCGAATCTTTTGAGCTATCGACGCTTTATAGAAAATATTTTCAAGAATTAATTTGGTTTACGACATATTCTATTCTAAGAAATAGTGTCTATAGTTTGAGGCAGCAAACAATGTTATTTATACAAATCACTTTTAGTTTTATATTTAAATACTATTATTTACTAAATACTTACCTGCGTATGAGTGTACTTACCTGGCTTACCGTTAAAAGGTACCTACGTACCTAATATTCCAAAAAATCCTTTTTTCCGTTTTTGTTTTACCAGAAATTATATATAAATAGGTTATGTAGTTCTAAATGAATGTCTTTTGATAAATATTAAATTTTAGGTGACTGTAACACTTATAAAAAATATAAGGTCTGTTTGCATAAAATGTGTGTAACTGTAGATATACTTTAATTTTTCATATGGTATGAGTACACCATTTCGTATCCGGCACTATTTTTTTTATCGTGCATTGTACCCAGTGCCTTCGCCATATTTTTAAATATGATAGGTATATACTTCGACAACAATAAAAACATGGGATATACATTATTTTAGATTAGGTATCCTTTGAAGTATTTTATAATATACATTTTTTAGTGTTCTTAAAAAAATGCATCTTTTTTCGGACAGGTATATTAGGTAGGTACATTTTAAGAAGTTATGTATATCTTTTAATATAGGTACCTACATATAGGTAGTTTTACTTGTAACTAAATTTAAAATGTTGAAATTAAAAAGCAGTGCAAAGTAGTCGAAGAAACAGATTATTGGTCCCATTTACAGAAAATGTGAAATTTTTAATCGTTGCCAATGCCACTTGCCAAAGTTGTTGCTCCTTACTTTTGCAAATTGAATATCACTAATTAGGTACAAGTTTACTATATAAATTCTGAAATTGTATAATTATTGAATGATATTACCTGTCGTTTGAGTAATTAGACATTTTTAAAAATTCACTTCTTTCCAAACTTGATTAAACACATTAAACATAGAACGTACGTATTTTTGAAGAAACAAATTGTTGAAAAGTATAATTTAGATATTTTTCGTACCCAAATTTCAATAAAACGTCAATGATTACATTGAGAAACTATTTCAACAATGAGGTTTTAAGTTAAAGTAATACAAATATTAGGATTTTTTAAATTAGCTTTGCTTTCCTCAAACTCATAAATTTTCTTGAAAAATGAAGAAACCTGTTTAAAATGGCATATACATATTATCGCAGAAGTCATAAATCTCATTAAATTTAATGCTTTCACATGGAATAACAAAATTTGTTTACTGAAACTGTATTTACTAAATGATGTGATATAAATTCATATATTTTCTTGTTTGGAAAAGCTTCCTTTTACGTTGAAGAACTATTTTAACAAACTGTTTCTGAAGTAGGTATCTAACTAATTTAATACTAATTTACAAGGTGCCCCATATCGTGTTCAAATTATGTGGTTTAAAGTAGATTTAATTTTAAAGTTAAAGTATGTGGTTAAAGTTAAAAGTGGTCTTTCGATTTTATTTGTTCCGAAGTTACAGACCCCTATAATTATGAAATGTAAATAAACCAATTTAAATTTCTAAACCAAATAAAAACTTACCGTATTTGGGAATAGCATGATGGTGCTCCCGTTGCATGGTCACTTAGATGACCTAAAAATAATTCTCTAGATTCTTGTTTACATTAAAGAGGAATTGTAGGAGTTATTTGAACGTAAACTACGGACACCTTGTATATTAGCACAAAATGAAACTATGTAATTGTAGGGGAAAACTATTGAAATTCCCTTTCATTTTGAGCCTATTTAGGAAATTTATATTGAACTTTTTTTGCGATTGAAAAATTGTCGATATCAACATATAAAAAATGACATATTTCGAACAGGGTTTTGTCTTAGAAGTAGGAGATGAAATTGTATAAAAACAAACGGGAACATAATTCCAAAACCCTTAAATAATTCTAAATGTGCTGTTTCTAAAATCTGTTTTATACATATATACAAATTTTTGACCCAATAAATTTCTCGACAAATTGTCACAATTTGCTGTAATATTTATGACACCTGTTTACACGTTCCAATAAATTGCACAATTTATTGAAACTAGTAAATTTAACACAATGTTTGTAGGTACTACATACATGTACCAATATAACTTTGCTAAATTCTTGATTCATTTACTTATTGGAACAATATCGATAGGGGAGACCGTAGGCAGTTGTAACAGGGTACAATTATTTATACTATTAGATATATGACTACTGACAATTTTTTTTGTTTTCGATAGACCCCCGCCCTCTAATATTGAATTGTTACAAATTCCTCAACTTCAAATGTGTTTTTGACAGTTGACACAGTGCAAGTTTTTACAAGTTACAAATGTTGCGATCACAAAGCGAATAGCCTACTGCACATTTTATGAAATACATATCTAATTGTGTAGTAAATCAAATAGTTATGAAATTTTTAATAATTCTTAAACAGTCTGGTATATAAGAAAACAGCAACTTAAATTTCATTAACAGAAGTATAACAATAATTTTATAATAAGTAAAACGAAATAAGTTGTTTGAACTCAAGAGAATATTCTAATATTAATTAAAATTCAAAGCAATTAAGTTATTGGTTTGATCCGTTGAACAGTGAGGAGGGGGAGAAGGGAGGGGGAATGATCCCATCATCAATCTCGAATTTTCCCATTATTAAAGCATGGAGTCATAAATTTCCCCAAATCATGCTTCAAATCTTCATCATATTTCATAAACATGTATGTTTTAAAAAATTTTACTTTATATGTAATTTATGTGTCTATCTATTATAATAAAATATTATGTAAGTACATAGGTACTATCTGTGTTATGTAAATGATTCCATTTATGGAAAGCCAAAATTTCGGCAACGACATGCTTAAATGGGATTCATTCTCGTGGACCCCAACTTACGTCTTATGCACCCCCAATTTTTTATTTCGCTGACATAGATCCCTTGCAGTTCCGAGTCGACCCCTAGGGATCTATATAGATGCCTTTAGGGATCATTGATTTAGATCAATGTCCTATGAACCGCCGAGATATATGAACGATTTTAAACACGATTATATATTTTTTGTTACATTGCTTGTTGGTACAGTATTTAAGTATTTTATCATAAACTATGATGATACTTTTTTGAGAATGATATGTATTGGAGTAATGTAGTATTGGATATTATAGACATTTGTAATAAAAATAACTACATGTACAAAAAGTCTTGTATTTCTAGTGTTAAGTTCTTTAATAGGTTGTAAAGAAAGAGAGAATTCTTGGCTAAAATTCTTTAGTTGTCAAGAGGTATATTTCTGGTAAAAAATTGTTTTCAATTTTACATGAATCAGAACTTAAGATGTAGGTATTTGATAAAATGACTATGGTCGACATAAGTCAGTTAAACATATCCAAGCTTCAATCATGTGTTCCTGGCTTACCTTTGAGTACCTACCTATAATATAAAATATAAAAACTAGTTTAAATAACCAATGACCTTACCAGAAAATTTTCATCAATTAATTTATTATTTATTACAAACTAAGCTTCCATTATATATTTTTTTGTATGTTAAGCTAATTCAGAAAAATTAAAAATATATTCCTGAAGTCTTATTGAAGTTAAACAATGTTCTTTGATACTAAAAATCTAGGTATGGGAAAATATCATACCACAGAGAAATTCTTCATTATTCTCATTGTCAGTTAAGAATCTTGTTCATGAGGTTATACATATCATCATACCTACACATACACTTTTACAGTGTATGTGCATACGTTTTACCGTTTATATTATTATAGTGGGATTAATTTATTTACATTATTACCGCGAAAATATTTTGTAGTACCTATTTTGTTTGTTGATTTACAACTTATTTTTTGATAAAAACCGTTTAGTACATCGTCAGTGGAAAAAATACACATATTACGATACTGATGTACAACGCGTCAATTTGAAAGCAATTTCTTTCGTTTTGTGAGGGCAGAGGTTACAAATTGGAAGACTCATTAAAATTAAAATATAATATTCAAAAATTATGTCTGATTTAAAAAAGTCAAAAAATAATCTATCGAATCAGTGTTCGATAGAATAGAAAATAATTCTCGCAAATATTTCTGCAAGCTGTTGCCATGCCAATAGCCACTCTAGCCCTTCGTTTATAAAAAATTATTGAACTATTTTCAATTTACTATCACTGTCATGTGAGACTACTACTGAAAATTGTTCATTCTTTCTTAATGATACAATTGCCTCAGTGACTAATACCTACAATTGATTCGAGATTAGGGTCAACTCTATCATCAATCGAATTGTTCTTGTCTATAACTTTTTTTTGGGGCGACTCGTAGTTAAATATCACAATAGAAATGTATTAACCGTAAAAAATCTCTAAAAAAAAAATTTATCCTCCCTACAGTTTATTTTTTTTGAATTAATGTCAAATAAATCTGTTTATGGACTTTCCCTTTAATCGGTTTAATTTAGGGAGTGAACGTTGGAGGATCTCCTTCGAAATGTGCGAGAGAAGAAACAAATTATCAACATCATGAATTTTAAAGCCACCCCGTACAAACCCAATTATAGTTTCTGCCCGTGGAAGTTATCCTAGCAACGCCAGTGTGTTGTACAACGTTCGGCAACTATCGACTTGCCTTCCATCGTGTGCTCATAAACCTAACCTAGCTATGAAAAAATCAGACGGCTATTGAATGTACTCATGGATTGATTCGGTATATTCGTTTTAATTACTGCCATTTTCTTTCGTTACAAACCCGAATAGCAGGCGGCGGAGACAATCACAGTCATCGCGGTAGGCTGGAAGTAGATCACGGGCAGACGGCCAAGAGTGTCGTTATATTGTTGCACCACTCTCAATTGTTCTGTGTTTAACCTGTTGATTGTTGACATCGATCACCGCGACTCGATTAGTAATCAAATTAGAACTCGGGCCAAAATATGAGGGCAGCTTGCATGAAATGTGCGTACGTTGATTTCTCGAGTGGTGGATGTGCTTGATCCTGTAAGATTTCTTTACTTAGACATTTCAGTTTCAGAAACTGGAACCTCTTATTTGACAAAGTAAGTACCGCATTCCATAATAGGAATTATTTTTTCCTCGTGCACCCAGTGCATCCGTCAATTTTTTAAAAATTTATACCAGTGGAAATATGTAATTATATTGTATAATACATAGTCGATTATAATCTGTTTAAAACTAAGAAATATGCATTTTGTAGATTTCACCATATGCAACAACATATAATCAACATTTTTTATTCCATAATAGGTACAATTGTGGAGCTAATAACCATTTTTTTAAGTTTCCCATAAGATTAACTTAAGGTGCTTATTAGTTTCGCATCAAGTCTCTGCTACATGAGAGTTATTTAAGACTTTTTATGTGAATCCTTGTTAAACAATTGATACATTGGGATAAAAATATATTTTTATTATTCTGTTTTGATGCAAATGAAATGAACCATATGTTAACGTACATACATTTGATTATATCTACAAAAATTTCTAACAAAATTCGAAAATATCGTTTACATTTTCATTCATAAAGTTTTATGCGTTTGTGTGGATTTAAATATTTTCTTTGATGTTAATATTTACTTATGCTTGAATTCAGTTAATATGAATTTAAGGAATATGTCTAATATCAACCTACGCTTCTTTGAAAATATATTAAAATAAAATCATTGGTATGTTTATCTGCTGAAACTGAATATACCTATTCTTATATAGAAATTTAATATTAACGATCAGCTATGGGAGTAGAATACATATAATGATATAATTACACAGTTGCATCAGTTGAAATTGGTAAAATTTTTTGGGAAATTTCATAATCTTGGAATAGGGTAATATTTTTTCAAAGTATAAATAAATATGGCTTTATTTTTCAGCGACAATTAAATAAAATATACTAAACAAAAATAAATAAACTTCCCTTCGAAATTAACACACCGCTAAAACTTGACTCGAATTTCACAGGTGATATTTTCGTGAATGGCTAATGTGATTTTAATTATCTTTTTTAATTATAAGTTTATTGCTCAATAATGATGCTAAGGAAGACATTTTTATTGAAGTTTTAGTTTTTGGCATATACAGGAAGTAAGAGACTTTTTTGTCACATAAATATAAACACTCTGTAGAGCACACCAGCTACATTAATTATTTCGATGAATATCTACTTGAATCAAACCGTAGTTTTCTTTTCAAACCGTAGTTTTCTTTTTTGAACAATTTGGTTTTAAATTCATGTCATCATGTCTATTTTTGTTTGTTTATTGTAGAAAATTAAAAACCTAAACATCACTGTGTTAAAAAAGACAGAGACAAGACAGCACACTTGGGTACTTTACTAACAGATAAAAAAATAATTAAATAAAAAATCTTGCGCTAAAGGAATAGTCTCATAAAACATCATTGATTAGATTTTCACAAAAGTTTCAAAGATTGTTAATTTCGTTTTTTTTCAGAAATGTCAAAATCCTAAATTAACAAATTAAACAATGAACTGTTTAATTCCAATAAAATTAATTTTTGTTTAATAAAATAGAGTCTTCTATATTTACAAATTTTTCAGTTCTGTTCTAAAAGGCAAACTCAGTAGTATTGTGACTTATGGTTACGGTTGATGTCACAAACAAATTGATTAACCCCTACTCATTCCGGAATCATTGACAATCGTAAACAAGGCAGGGTTAATATTTACGTTCCAAAATCACGTCAGATGCGTAATGTTTCCTCGAAATAGATGCAAGATAAATGTGAGAGATTATAAGATACATAAATCTCGAAGTTTGATGAATTTTGCATGAAATCTTTAAGAATTCTGAAGAAAAATTCAGCGAAATTTGAAAAATAGAAGTGAAATGTTTGATAATGATTAAAATGATTTTATGTTTAATATAACGATATAGTGCTTGCACTTCATATCAGTTTCAATCAGTTTCATATAACAAAGCGTTCCGGTTAATAAGTGAACAAGCTATTCATGTATTTACTAAAAAATAAATGATGCTCAAATATTTTTATTTAAATAGGGGCCACTCCTTGAAATAGCTTGCTACGATTTTTTTTCCGGTTTTTCAAAAATTGGCTCCTAAAAAAGTGGAAGAAAGCGCATGATTTGCAATTTTGAGGAAGTTGTAGCTACAAACAGGCAGTTTTTCAGTTTTACATTTGATGAATCTATACTTTATCATATATATAATCTAGTTTTTTTTTTCCCACCAGTTTTGTTCTATTTATGTACAAAAGCAAGAGATGTTGAAACAAAAAAAAACAAAGCAGCTAGATGTTAAACAAAAGTTGAGTGAAATGTTTATAATTTATTTAAGACATCTATAAAATACACTAATAAGCTCCAAGAGACATTTGAGCTTGAATTCAGCGATGATTACGATTCATGAGTAAGACAGCACAGGTAAAGATAGTTAGCAAAAAAAAGAAAGGTTCGGCCGAAATCATAGTGAAATTCGGCGGAAACTGAAGCAAGCATCCAAAAGATTTGGTAAAATCGAATCCAGTTTGTGCAATCATCTTTAATTAAAGTGCATTTATGAAACAAAAGCATATAGTCAAGTATTATCTTATCCAACAAAATGACCCATTTTTAATATTCTCAATTGAAATAAGCAACAGAAAATTTGATGTGATACGGAAACTCACTTACTCTGTCCTTATTTATGACGTTTCTAAAAAATTCCATACTAGATTCGATTTGATTACAGAAGGCTAAAGCGTTGTCGGCGGCTAAATTCGAGAACACAAAAAAGGTTACATAATGCACAAGTGCCACATTCATTATATTGGTGTCAAAAGTGAGTAAGTTTGAAGTTCGAGAGTAAGTGAATACCTGTTATGAGGTCAAGATGTTCAGAAATGGAAGAAGCTTTGAAGCTTAATGGAAATTAACGGGAATTAATGGAAATTAAATATATGCGATATGAGCAGATATATATAAAAATAGCTGTGATGAAATGAAAGAAATATGTGTAAAAGATGATGAAGAACAAGGATAACATGGAATAGAAAAGAAGAACAGTTTACAGGATATAAAAAATTTCCAAGACATGAAACGAAGAATAGTTTCCATGTAATTAAGGATATACTAAAAGATTTTGAAGAATCTGTTGAAGAAGAAATTGTTATGGAGAAGTTATAGTCTATTCAGAAATTTGAAAAGTTGTTCGCAAAATAATTTATTAAAGCTGAAGGTAGTTCTCCTCCATCATCAAGATTGTTGGGGAAGTGTCAGACCTAAAACAATTCGAAGCAACTGCTATGGCAAATATCTGGCTCGTGAATGAAAACGTAATATCCCTAATAGTGAGACACCGAGGTGAGGAAATGGAGGTTTTGTTACAAAATAAATATACTTAAAATAATAAACTATTTAAACAACAAATTTACTTACTTCACTCTGATGTATCAGTTTTCACGTTTATTTTATTAAAACTGATTGTTGCTGATATCAAATCTCCATGCTTTAAATATTTTTTCATGTTGTCGAATCTTGTCGGCCTTCGGTAACGCATCTTGTATCAAATCATGTTCGCCAAAAAGTTATAAATTTTCAATTAAGAACCTAATGAAGGAATTAGTGAGGTATATGATCTTCCGTGTCAGTATGAAAATAAAAAGCTTATTTGAAATAAATTAAAAAGTAAGTTGAAAAATGAGATACGACGTTGAATTAAAAATAGAAGATACAACAAAAACACATATATTTTATTTTATGCGCCAATGACAAGATATTTTGTACGTCTATAAATTTTTAATTGATGACATTGCGGGAAGGTACTACTCTGGGGACTACATGCAATATCTAGTAAACAGCTGGAATCATTCGTCAGCCCCACGCCCAGTCATATACCGGTTTTATACTTATTAATTCTCGTCAGTATGTCATAGGTGAGACAACCGATGAATGATCCAGCGGTATAATTCTATACTGGTTGCGACATGTAGGTCGCACATGAGTTATTTTTTGTAATATAATCAGTTAAAAAATCAGTTTGCCCAGTTGGTAATAGGCCGTGCTTTCATAGTACCTGCGATATTACAGGTTGCTCTCTGCCAGTGTATTAAATATTAATAATGGAATAAAATTACAAAATTATTTATTTTTAAATAAGAACTTACGTACCTATTAGTGATTAAATAAAATATAGTTGCAGCATCACCTCATTTTTAACTCAAATATGAATAAATTCTTGAATCTACCTACAAAATTCTGCTTTGTGCAAGTTCAGTAAACAACACATAAGTATACAGTACATTTTGCAAAAAATACTGTAACAGCGCCTTCCAATGGATGGACTTGTCCCTCCACAATTTGTAAAGTATTTTCAGTATTTTCAAAATACTTTCCATTTTATTCTAAACACAGTCTAATACGCCTGTTAAAGTTGTGACGTACTCGTGCAATATTTTCGTGATTGTTGCTGATCTCGTCAGTGGCCAAAATATTCTTTGTTGTGGCACTTCAACACTGTCAACTGGAGAAGCATAAGCGATACTTTTCATATTTCCTCAAAAAAAAATCCATGGGTGTTAGGTCGGGTGAGCGTGCACGCCAAAGGACAGCTGCTTTATTAACGCGACCTATTCAATGATTGGAATATTTTAAATTAAGCCATTGCCTAACTGTTACTGTGCTGTGTGCATGCATGTATCACATTGAAAACACCCTGTATATCTTATACCGTAGCAGTTACCGCTCTATATAGTTTATGCTTTGTGGACCTAATGAAGTATAATGAAGAAATCGTGTTGTCAATATGTCAGTCACCTCTTTAGCTATACGAATATACTCGTAGAAAGTCATATAATCTACTATTCCATTAGGCGTAAGTATCCATTAATATTTAGAAATGTAATTGGAATACAGAAGAAACATGCATATGGAATTAATTAACATGCTACATGTACCATGTCATATTAGCTAGCAATGAGAAGTGAAAAAGTGTTCATCAATTTCTCTTATTCCATAATTTTAGTAAATATTCATTATAATAGACAATTTGTTACGTACAAATACGTTCTAACAAAAATATTTTAATTTACAGTTTGGAGTAGCTTACGTGAAATAATATTTTAGACGGAATTTGCGGTGGAACTATTTCCTAGGTATTAATATTTTACAGCTGTCAAACAAATTTATAGAACGAGGCGACAAAATCCAAAATATTTTTATTTTAACGTTCGTTTTATAAGTACTCCGCACTTCTTGACCTTGCTATGAAAATAACTGTTTCATGAAGAATATTAATAGCCCCTAATTGAGATTTTTAAAGAAATTGGCAAATGGTAACAATTTTTTTTAGAATAGATATGAAATATCCCGAAGGAAATTGTAAAGCTGCAGCTACTACATTTTTTTCAGATATATTTCATAAAACCGACAATTTATTTTCAGAAAGTCTCTGAAATGTTATTTGAGGAAATTTAGAGGGATTAGTTGTTCCTCAAATAGTCAGCTTTAATGTTAAATATAATATTAAATGAAGTCAGACAACTTCAGTTATATTTCAGAAACCACAAATTGTTTTCAGGAAATATATTCTGTATTTTAAAAAACAATATATTCCAGGCAGCTATTAAGTTATTATTATAGTCGTTAGTGTCCGACATTCAACTGTTTGTATGAAACCGCAATAATGGAATAATTAAAATCATTTTGTATATTTTGCCACAGTTTTTGAAAGCCAGCTTGACTTGTCATAAAATACCAGTGTACTTTTCTGCCGTGATAATAAAGGTAATCTTGCGAGAATTTTGGGACACCACAAGTAAATGAAAAACAGTTCAAATAAGATTTTTGACATAAAACTGTCTCTGAAATAAAATAACATTTCCTGAAATACATGTGAAAAGATATAGATGATAATATCGATGTTGCGGAAGAGGTTTAAACACAGTTTATTATATTCATATCTAATCATATCCCACATATACCAGTCCTAATTTACAAAAATGTAAACATTACCGTTTGTGGCTTGCAAATATATGAGTTTTTCAAGTATCATATGATGTATCTACATACAAATATGTGCGCAAGCTGTGGGATTTATATAGGGGACGTTAAAATAACATGACAAGCTCCTATAAAAATTTTCCCTATAGGGCCCCCCTATGGATACAGGCCCCTAAAGGACGCTCCTGAAAATGTAAATAAAAGTGGCATTTTTTTTATATAGGCACGGAAATAATGCAAATTTCAGCGGTTTATTTCTCTTTACGGATATAAAAAATCATATTAAACAAAAATAGTTTCTTCTCGAAAACGCAAGAGATTAAGGTCCCAGCTATCTAAAAATATTATTTTTGTGCCTTTATCGTAAAGAGTGTAAAAAAAATGATATTATTGTGCTACAGCTAGTCCGTCCCTGGCAAACCAAATAAGCCAAATTGTTTTCATGGGCCAATTTTTAAGGAATCTGTTGTTCATCGTATTAAAAAATAATTAAATTACCCAAAGTATTTTAAAAGATATAAAAAAAATTGATTTTCAGGGGCATCCTTTAGGGGCCTAAATCTCCGTAGGGGGGCCCTCTAGGGAAAATTTTTATAGGGACTTGACTTGTTATTTTAACGTCTCCTGCCCATGTATTGAGAGATTGCCCACATATACTGGGACACACTGTATATAAAAAACCATTAGTTGCCTGTAAAAACAATTTCAAAAAATAAAAATAAAATTTGAGAAATCATTTGTACAAACCGAAGCACGCAATTTTATTAATTATGTTATTTGTGTTGTTGTATAACTCCGGAAATTGCTACTTAAAATGATTTGTTTGCATGAGTTTCATTTTAGTTCTTTACAATAAATCCCAAATAGCAAACAGATTATTGCTGGTATATACAAATTAAAAACATTGTACCTACCATATATTGATAACTGATAAAATGATAATTTGTCTTTGAAATGCATAAATGCATTCCTTTAGGAATATCCTCGGAACGGTGACCTTTTCTGAAGATAAATGTCGAAGAGTGCTAGCTCTAATTTAGTTTCATATGGGTCTATGCCTAGTAAACGCAAAAGACAATAAGTTTACCAATATATTATAACAAGGGGGCATGTTAAATTTTGTATTGCTTTCTCTGCGACTTGATGTCATGCAACTCGCGTTCACTACAATTTTATTATGAACACAGTTCAAGGTTATTTACATAACATTCTATCTCCCTATATCTTTTTTACATTGCTGTCTAGGAAAAATGGTAAATACCAAAGTTTTAGGAAATTTCTTTGCGATTTCAAAGAAATATATTAAAAAAAACAATCGAGTGTTGCATTTCGAAAATATAAACCAAGTTTTTTGGGTTTTTAAATGGAACACCCTGTATATTTGTCGCTTCTTCGAATTTATTTTCTCTTTGTTCTAGTTACAGTGAAGTGCAGGGTGTCTCATGTATTACTGGCCTTACAAGGGGTGATTGTACAGACAAAATAGATGAGACTTACCCAAATACATTCATATCTAAAAGCTCACCGTTTCCGAGATACAGGATATACAAGTTTTCGAAATTTTTATTATATTTTTTATTTACTTGAAAATCCTTCTTGATAAAATAACAATTCTAGGTTGTAATAAGAAATGCATATCTGCGTACTCATTTAATGTAAATTCAGGCATATTTGTATCAATAGCTAAAACAAGCTTGAAAATCTTCTCTAACAGTGACACAACAGTGGTAAATTAATTTTTGAAAAGTATAATAATTGTTTATGTCATCCAGATCAAGTAACAATTTACGTTTTTCTTAATAGCGTATAGGACTTACATAAGAGCTAATTATAAAACTATTGACTAATCTATATTTCTGTAACAGTAATCATAGGAGGCTAATAAACCAAAAAAGGCTCCAAAGATTAACGATCTTCAAGTGATTCTCAAAGGTCAATGCTTAAAGAAATTTTAAAACATTATATTTACGAAGAATTTACTCTGTTATCTTTGTGCAAACCTACAGAGCTTAATGAAACTTACTCGTATAACTTATTTTTTTATGCTTTCATTATGCCATGAAAAGCTGAATTTGCCTTAAATAATAATCTCTAAATCTGTTTTATCCACTCACTCTTCAATGTATAGCTTGTAGCAAAACAGAAATGTGTTATACCAATAGAAAAAAGCATATCAGGTTAATGAAATTATTTTATAAGTTTTCAAGCGTTTATGGAAAGCTGGCTAAAACATGGTGGTAATTTCAAAATTTTCAAACGACCAACTGTTTACTGTTGAAATGTATAAAAGTAGTTCTAAATTTTGAGTACCTCTTATTATATTTAAAAATTTATGAAAATTCTTAAATTTTATAATGACTGTCTTTCTGAAAATCAATTTTAATTATTAATATTATAAAACTAAGTCGATACAATTTATGTGTACGTGAATACAGTTTTTACACAGAAAATAGTGACATAAATTTTCCTTTGTTTTTGTAGAAAATTGTTCAGAATACAGTGTCCCCCTAAAGTCGTGCACAAATTCATTATTAGGTAAACAAAAGAAATTCAATCCGTTCGGTTTCACTTAGAATCATGTTTTTTAATTAATTCAAAAATACTCAATATTTTAAGGAAGAATAATTCAAAATGGATTTACTTGTACAATCTTAACAAACTATTTAAAAATGATTGCCTGCAAGAAATACACGAGCACGTTCTATCAGGCAGATAAAATTAAAAAAGCATCAAAGAAATTATAGCAAAAAATAATGACATTTTAAAATAATATGTGGTGATTTGATTCAATTTTTAGTACGTTTATTTATTTGTAAATAAATTTAGTATTTGTAAATAATGTGGGTATTGTTGTCCTCCCTGTAACAATTAGAAGCAACTTGTGGTATATTTTTGGAATCAGCTCAGTTAGGGCAATCCGAAAATTGGAAAAAAAGTGGGGTTCCATTTAAAAAAAATTGTGATGACGTCATTACTCGAACATAGGTAATATATTATATATTATATGTATATTAAATTATTATTTGAAAAAATAGTAAATTAAATTCAAAAATCGACCTGTTTCGGGAATTTTTAATAATTTCTTTTGTTTACCTAATAATGAATTTGTGCACGATTTTAGGGGGACACTGTATACATGTGGTCAAAAGTGAACACTATGGGAAAATGACCCGTTTCAGAATAAAACTGTTCTGATTTTTTAAAATACTTGTTAAGATATTTAGCTCTTATGAAAGTAATAAATGAATCATTAAGTACTTGCGCATAAGTATGATTAGGATTAGTTACCTATGAGATTTTGTTGGTCTATATAAATCCGTTTGAACCTATAAATTAGCATAATTTCAGTTAAAATTAAATGTCTGCATGGATAAATTATTTGGTGCTGGGATAAAATCCTACAGTCCTTGTTAACATTAAACTATTTTATATAGAACCATCATAAGACTGCTTTATTGTGGTCTTATTATTCAGACAGTTACCGCCTATACTTATTTCCTAATATTTGTTGTGATTTGGGGAATATCATTACTTAGTAATTTTAAAATAATTTAATTTGGCTTTGAAAAAAATTACCAATGCTTTAATTGTGAATCTAATACTTTCACAACCCTCGCCCTTCCTTAGTTAGGGTATGCTTTTGTTGTTCTGGGGCTAGACTCTGTGGGGCAGATCCGCTATCAGAACCCTTAGACTCGCCCTGATCATTTTGGTTCTTATTGCTGGTTCTATGGCCGTTACGGACGGAACCGTTCCTGGTACAATGGTGGTCTTTTGAGATGTTCCATAGAGTTACATCCAATGCTTCCTAACGTTCTTCACTGCCTTCATCTTCAGTGGTGACTGCTAAAGCTGCCATTGAACAAATCAGCGTTCAGTATACTTGTTTGAAATTGCAAGAAATTTTCCTAAAACTTTGGTCTTTACTAGTTTTTTCTAGATAGAAAGGAAAGTAGAATGTTATGTGAATGATCCTGTATCAAAATATTCATGCTAAATACAGTTCCCAAAATTACAATCCTATACATTTATTTATTTCCTTTTTTTCAAAATCGATATAGAAACTTATGGAAATAAGATTTATCTTTTTATATTTTAAAATTGTTAAAATAAGGTTAACACTAGTTAACAAGTAATTAATTTTATATTTACTTCAATTTATTAATAAAATAAATATTCATTTGACAGCAGTACAGCGTTATAAAAATTAATTTTGATAGGATATGCGAGTATAACAATATGTTACCATCACGATGCAACATGATAACATCCTGGTGCGTCAGTAGATTGAAAATTACAATGCTCTCATACGTCAATGTTGTTCACCTGAGTTGGCTGTTAATCATATTTAATTTCTTGTACCTAATTATTTTTTTTCATATATCACAAAGTAACTCAACCATCCTATCTGTTGCCAATGTATCACAGATCCGTTGAAGTAGTCAAATTACCAAAATAGAAATGTTTTTGCTGACTAAATGAAAAGAAAAAAAATGAAGAAGTATACCAGATATTTATAAAAAGTACAATTTTTATATGAATCAACTCGTATATTTTGCTATATTTAGATTGTTTTCATATTTTAATGGTAAAAGGACAAGAATGCATACGTATGTAACTTTAAGTGGTTTCATTTAGGGGTACATGTTCCTCAGAATACTAATTTGAAATTATTATTATTATAATAAATAGTGAAATTATAATTCGTCATTTAAATTGCATTTGTCTACGTCACTAACTTGGTTGTAATGTGCGCTCATCAGTGTTACCTATTGTTACATTTTTACCAAGTATATCACAGTGGCAGAGAGTTAAACTACAGAGGAAAATTTTATAACAACATATTCCTTTGTATAACTTTATAGCACGTTATTTTAAAGTCACCATATTTTTTTGATGTCAACGCGGACGAAATGCTGAATTTTATATTGTTTTATAAAATTATGTAAAAAATATTAGAATTTGAGATAACAAACTTATGATATGCATTTCTAAAGATAAAAAGTTGACTTCTTGTAAATATGATGCCCATAGCCATCAAAGCATGTGAGAAGGTAACAAAAGAGCCCCAACTCGGTATAATGAAGCTCTCAGTAAATCCAATAGAGACTCATGGAGAAGGAAATTGTAAGGAAACACTCCAGAATATGCCAGAATGTATAATATTCTTTCTAAATAATTTTAAATTGATGGAGAATACGAGAGAAAACAATAAGATAATTACTTACCCAGTTATGACATGACTGAACTACCAAAATACAAAACTGGAACTTGAAGGTGGGCGTCTAAGGAAAATTGGTAGATAGTGAAATGGATGATATCTACAAGCAGAATGATATAGTTGATAAAGTCTTTCGTCTTCTCTTTTTAGAAAAAAACTACTAGTTAGGCATATTGTGGATAATGTATTGGTAAACCAACTTCTACATAAAAAAAGTTTGCCTATAGAGGAGGACTGTTAAAAGAAACAGCTCTTTGCCGACTAATGGAGAAGACTGAATATGTGTTGCAATACAAAAGGAATACATTTAAATACGTTGTTGAACATTGAGATAGCAATACTTCCCTAAAGTGGATATGTTGCTTGCTAAGAGGGATTTTGGTTTACCCTACCTCAAATGCAACAAAACTGTGATAACCCGGGTCAAAGGGGATGAGAACTGAATATGCCTCGCAAGAGTCTTTGACTCGTAAATAACTTAGTCATTATTGTTTAGAATAAACCAACAATATAGCAAAGATATAACGCAGAAGGCTTTAAATATTGTCATGTTACAAGATTGACATGTAAAGGAGTAAATAATTAGTCCTTCCAAATCAATCTAATCAGCATCTACCAGAAGAAAGCTATACGAACTGGGACAGTAAACACCTGCAGCTGCGAGAGAATAACAATATAGAGTCATCTTAGGAGACCTACTTGGAGCTATTTGCTGAATAGAATCACGAAGAGGACAAAAATCAGCTTTGGTATAGTGGATTAAGATCGAGAAGTGAAGGCGCTATGCTGCAGATTTAGGCAAGAGACACAGGCTCGTTTGACAGAAATCTTGCCTCCTCTTCAGTTCCTGGTAATTGGAGAGGTTGCAACGAATTCTTCAGGCTGTCGTATGCTCCTGAGGACTATTGAGTTCATATCAAGCGTGGAGAAGGACCTTATAATTCCATAGTTTTATCAGAAACTTTGAGGCTACAACCTAAATGAAATACATACTAATAAACGCATGGATATCACCTATTACAAGGTATACAAATAGGTCAAAGACCAAGCAGCTGATATCTTCAGTAAAGTAAGAAACAGTGGTTGTAGCATTTCACCCAACTTTGCACTAACTTCCGTTTTCAAATCAGTATTGTATGCAGTACCTCCTACATTGTACAAGAGAGAATAATATGAGGATTTATAGAAATAAATGGGACCAAGTCACGTCGTCACGTCTAAGCTTGTTTGGAAATGGCTGGTACCAGAAAACTTATTGCGGATAACAAATTAATTAGGAAAACCTTCGTCTACTCCTTATATTAGCAGTGAACCTGCTACGGGAGTTCAAAATCACAGTACGGCGCCCAATAAAGGAATGGGTCAACAATCAGCATAAGTTATATTGGACGAATTTACTCAAGCACCAACATGAAAACATTGTAATGCAATTAGAAAGATCGAAAAGCTACTGATATTTCAGAATTTAGGTACCACGTATTGTGACAGATCTCCTTACAGACAAAATTGGGCTATATGGCTAACACTACTTACTAATTTCTAGCTGTGTTTCAGTTGCAAGTTAAATCTTTATACTTTTCAAGCATGTTTTTAATACTTACTACTTTGAAGTTAAAAAAACATGTTTCTAAACTTTCTTGTACATTTTTATAACTCCAGAGTAGTGTTTAGTTTACAAATTAATTTGGGGTTTAAACATAATTTAAAATTTAATTAACAACAGTGCAACTGATGAAAGCTTGAAGGCAGGTTTTGTTATGGAGCAACAGAGACAATCTATTATATTCTGTATAGACATTGATCAAAAACAGCAGGTTCTTTATGGACCACCAACAGTGAGTCTACATAAGTGTAAGGGGATCTTGTTGAGTATATTTAATTTTCCAATGTTGGAGAAATTAGCTTAATATTTTAATAATTGCAATCAGGATTAAATTACAATATGTCGAATATGTGGTTTAATTTGACATTGGCTCCTTTAGTATAAAAATTATCACTTTTGTTTGAACTACTTTTGCCTGTTCGCATTATTTCTAATATTTGTCATTTCTTAGCAATGTTAACCTGAGTTTGATTATCATTTAACTGCGAAACATTATTGAATCACTAGCAGTTTGAAATATAATAATCAGAACACTGTATATTGTTTGAAAACTTTAAATTTAAAATTTTATTTTGAGTTTTTACGTATATTTATGTATTACTGAAATATGAATATGATACGTGAATTAATGTAAATCTGAAATATATCGATGGCCGATTACGAAGTACTGAAAATATCTTTTCTTTTCATGTAAAAATTTTCCTGTAGAATAGTAATGTTTTAAATTGAAGTTCTGTAATCTGAAGGATTGAACTATTTTATTATAAATTAAGTCTTCATTAGTTTCCCTCAACAACTTACCTCGAAGTTTTCAGAATTTCCGGAAAAAAAATATTTTATTCTAAACGTCGGGGGACACATTCTTGTATTTGTGGTATGTGTACCCTATATCTGCTTAGAAAATTCTGTAATTTTTATCTAACTGTTCCGTAATTAGAGTAGGTACTCAAATTGGCGCTATAGGTTGGAAATTAGTCCAACCAAATTACACTTGGAGAAAAAAAAAATGTTACCTGGACTTTTACAAGTGGAAATGGTAAAAGGGCTTATAATAAATCTAAAAAAAATAAATGCGTTAGCAGGGGCGGCGGAGGTTTGATTTGGGGGGTTGAAAAGTTATGAAAAATTGTATCATTGGGATTTCTGGCGAAAGTTAAGGTCAAACATAAAAGTATCTAATACAATAGTTGTAGATCATGCAAAAATCTACAACTTTTGTAGAGGTCACTTTTTAACATAACCTCAAAATTTCCGAGAAAATTGCGAAAAACTGTTTTTTTTTTCTGATTTTTCGTTTTTTATTTCTCATTTCCCCAAAAATAATTTAATTTTGACGAAACTTGGTGAAAGTATACCTTTCCCTGGCTTAAATAACCTCAAATTTTTGTAGATAAAAAGATCAAGAAGTTTCTGAGATATTCAATTTTATGGCCCTGAAACACTTTTTTTCAATGAAAAATTCTACTTAAAAAAATGATCGTACGGAGTTCTGCCGGTAATCATTTTCTTCGTTTTGACATATATTTTTTGGTGAAATGAAAAAATGTGTAATAACATTTCAAATGTCGGATTGCAAAAATGTTGACGCCACGCCATTGTATAGAGCGAAAAAAGTGGCATTGTAAATATGTAATTTATTTAAACAATTTAGCAAAATTTAGGGTTTTTCCGGATATTTCCGGAACTACCCGGAATTTTAAAACTTTCCAAACAGCATATTGTTAGGTATAAAAAACACAACTTTTTTCTAATCTGAGCCACCCCGTATATTTCACCGTTTCCTAAATCCTAATGCTATCCCATCTTTATCTTGGACACACTGTATATCTATGAATTCATCAAACTTTAAAAAAAATAAGTACACTAATCGATCCTACGGAAAAAAAATTATTATTTATTTTATTTATTCACTACTTATTCGACTTATGTTTATAGCAATACTGTATAAAAATAGTTTTGGGTCAAACAATGAGACAGTTTTTTTTAATTTTTTCCGAACAATTGAATGGTGTAATCAGTTTTTGATTTTTATTTAAATTTAAACAAATTAACAATTACTGAAAATTTCATTGCTGCGTCATTTTTTACTTTTTTTATTTTTGAGCATATTTTTGAATTGCGATTGCATTGTATTTCACCAAAAAGTATATGTCAAAACGAAAAAAATTATTACCGGCAGAACTCTGTACGGTAATTTTTTTAAGTAGAATTTTTCTTTGAAAAGAAAGTGTTTCAAGCCGAAAAAATGAATATCTCAGAAACTTCTCGATTTTTTTATCTAAAAAAATTTGAGGTAATTTAAGAGAGAGAAAGGTTTCACCAAGTTTCGTCAAAATTAAATTATTTTTGCGGAAATGAGATAAAAAACAAAAAATCAGAAAAAGACCAGTTTTTCGCATTTTTATCGGAAATTTTGAGGTTATGTTAAAAAATTACCTCTACAAAAGTTGTAGATTTTTGCATGGTCTACAACTTTCGTATTAGATACTTTTTTTTGTTTGACGTCAACTTTCGCCAGAAATTCCAAAGAGACAATTTTTCATAACTTTTCAACCTTGGGGGGTTGAAAAGTTATCAACCCTCCGCCGTCCCTGCTCACGCATTTATTTTTTTTCGTTTATTATAAGCCCCTTTACCATTTCCACTTATAAAAGTCCAGGTAACAATTTATTTTTTTCCCCTCTAAATGAGTTAATTTGATCGGTCTAAATGAGATATTTTATTCAGTATTATTCTATGATGGTATATCATCTTTACCATAAAAAATATTTTTAAAAACATGATTTAGTATCACCATCAGCAGTTTTCTCATATGGAAAATGTCAGTTTACATACTTTAACAGAAAAATTATTCTCTAATTACTTGCAATGAAAGTAATCACGCAAATGCACGGCAGATTGTTTTATTAAATTCGTACAATATATCACAATATTTATTAATATCGTTTACCAATATCACAGTAATTTTTACTCCGTAACTTACTACCTATCAATGTACAGTGACTCTTAAATTTACTTCAGGCCCTTCTCTGAGAATTGCATCTAAAGAAGCTTTGGTTACTATTAAACAGTTTAGATTTTCAGNTTTACCAATATCACAGTAATTTTTACTCCGTAACTTACTACCTATCAATGTACAGTGACTCTTAAATTTACTTCAGGCCCTTCTCTGAGAATTGCATCTAAAGAAGCTTTGGTTACTATTAAACAGTTTAGATTTTCAGCGATATTGAGGAAATTATCGCTTTTGCTCGTATTTATTCCGCAAAATGTAGACAAAGCGACCGAATCCATCTTGGACGAGAGCTCTATAGTACTTTGATAATTTTCATCGGATATGGTAAACAGCCAATAAATAGCGTAAGAGCAGTGTGGTCTCCTTTCAGCAGACCCAGTCACCATCAGCCAAAACGAATTTATCGGCACCTGTTGACAAAACTTGCTGCACGTCTTTATGACGCTCTGTGAACTTTTGGATTTATTAACGTCTATCTTGTTAATTTCGTAGACGGTGATCATCGCTAGGCAATGACTCAGGTCGTGTTCTATGATGGAAACGTTGCAGGGTATACACAATTCCTTGCCTCTTTCGATGTTGTATCTCGGAATATCAGCGTGTTCGTGCTTGAAGTGTGTGACGAAGGATGATAATGTTACCATTTTGTTGCATGGGTTATGAGGGCATTTTATTGGCATTTTTGACATCGACAAAAAGCCGTTTTGCATAGTACATATCTTGGGTTGCACGTTCCCAGCTCTCTCTCCGGCTGCCTCCAAGAATGTGCTAGAGTCCGTGCGGCGTGGCGAATCATTCCTCCGGCTCAGTATCTTCCTTATTTCCTCGGATGGGAGTTGGAACAGCCTCTCGATGGTTATTTTTGGCGGAGGACTGTGGTGAGTCGGTGCGGCCTCGTGAGCTCTCGAATAGTTGTGACCTCTGTTTATCAAATTCGTGTTGTACCTGTAAGGTCGTCCTATCCCTGGTTTGTTTTTTATCTTGTTTAGGAAATCTGTGTTTATTTTGCTTTGGGCAAATACTCCGGATATTTTACAAATCGTACAGGTCGAACCCCCCTTGATATTTCCTGAAACAAATATTCATATTGGCAATAAATATACAGGGTGTTCCTAAATATAATGTACATAAGGGAGGAAGTAATTCTTTGGCTTAATTCATGACTAAAAATTCATATGAACATAGGTCCGCAAACCCTTCGTTACCGATCTACAGGGTGTTGAAATTTTAAGATTTTTTTAGTTTTTTCTCCATAGCTCCCACAATTTTTGAGATATTTAGTTCAAATTTGGACTGTAGTTTACACTATTCTACAGAGTGATATTTTTTCGGGAGTCATGCCCCTTTTCTTCCCCTGAACTTTTGTGCGGTGCGCCACTGGTAGATTCTAAAATCAAAATTGAATTTTAGTTTTGTTGAGAAACTTTTTAGTCTCTTATCATTTTTTCGTATCAGCGACCGTTATCGAGAAAAAAAAAACGATTTTGTGTAATTCGTTAAATGAAATTAAAATACTTAAAATGGTCCAGTAGGCTCTGGCTTTATTTAGATAATCTCTTGTTTCTATTAATTTTGACAGTTTATTCGCCACTACCTGTTAAAAGCTGGGATGACCCGGTAGCAATGATTTATTACAATACAAAGAACCTAAATAATAACCATAACCAGGAAACTATGTTACAACAATTGTCGAAAGTATTCATTGATCATGTATCATTCTATTGGGATAGTCTAGCTTCTCTTGCATTTCCATTCGCAAGGCCATACATGAAATGCATTTCAGCCATTTCAAAATTCGTAAAATTTGGCATTGTTTTGAGATTATAATGAGTATTTAAAACAATTTTACACCTTACAGTTTATAACTTAAACCTTTAATTTATAAACATATACAGACCCAAGTTACGATTTCAAATGCGAGATTATGCAAATAAATCCAGGACCTACTGGGCCATTTTAAAAATTTCAATTTCATCTAACAAATTACATAAAATCGTTTTTTATTTTTTTTTTCTCGATAACGGTCGCAGATACGAAAAAATTATAAGATACCAAAAAGTTTCCCAACAAAACATATTTTACGATTTAGAATCTACCAGCGGCGCACCGCACAAAAGTTCAGGGGAAGAAAAGGGGACATGACCCCCGAAAATATATCACTTTGTAGAATAACACGACCATTTAGTATGCCCAATGATGTAAGCCCTACAGCGTAACCTATATTCCAAATTTGAGCTAAATATCTCAAAAACTGTAGGAGCTATAGAGAAAAAACTAAAAAAATCTTAAAATTTCAACACCCTGTAGATTGGTAACGAATTGTTTGCGGATCTATGTTTATATGAAATGTCATGAAATAAGCCAAAGAATTACTCCCTCCCATATGTACATGATATTTAGGAACACCCTGTATATTTTATTTCAATTTTGTATTACTATTAATAGTGGCAAGTCAATAAATCTTATGCAAATCTGTCTCGTTTGTAAAATTTCAAACTGGTTCCTAATTAAAATATATACATACATCAAAACATTATTCTAAATTTTAGTTCTCCAAATGTTCCTGTACAAATTTGAAAAACTGATAGATACCACCTTTGCCAGATGTACTTCAAAAGGCAATTTCATTTTAAAATAATCATGTACTTTATTCGGAGTGATAAAAATTGTATTTATTAATCAATTTTGACCGTTTTGCCTCAAATATAGAAGACCTAAAATTGTACCTCAAGACATACTGCAATTCTTATTTTAGAAATTAAAATTCAAGAAAATGTATTAGCACTTTTTTAAAGGAGTTTGTATTAGACGTTAATAAAAAAAATTATATTTTTGTAAATACATTTAATAACAAAATATTATAGTACATTTATTATTACAAACATTGTAAGCCATGGAATATTAAAAACAGATAACAAAATTAATTGTAGTAATATTACTCTACTAATATCAGAGACTTGGACCTCTTGGGAACTTGGTTATTTTTTTAAATAGAACAACTGTTGGAGATTAATTCTTTGTGATTTTAATTGCTAATAATGTCCTTAAAATTAATTTTGATGCCTGCTTTTGATGTTTATTCCATTCATTACTAAGTTTGTCTGCAAAAATATTTAAATTTCGTTTTTTTTTTTTAATAAAATTTGGTATATAATGTATGCAGATTTTATATAAAAAATTGCCACTACCTTTTTTGATAATAGACCAAAAGAAAATCACGTCTATGAATTTTGTCCAAAAGTACAATTTTTGGAGTTTATAGTATTTTTTAAAGAAAATCCGGTCAAAATCGATTAATAAATACAACTTTTATTAGGGCGTTAAAATTTGAAATTGGTCACTCGGTATAAATATTTTACACAAGCTATAATAATGAAAAAAATCTAATATTTATCGTTGTTGCGACTGAATTGACATGTAATGATAAAATAGGGCTGTCAGAACTGAGCCGCGGGACATAGGCGTACGCATTATTTATTAAAAAGCAGCAAATTAAATTGTCTACAATACACCACCATAAACACCAACGGATAGGAATTAATTACGCAACATGCGTACGATAACAAGGGCCACAGTATGCTAACGTGACGTGAACGTGAAAGGCATTCTGAGGCAGCGGTTGACGTATTTCTCGGTGGACCCGCTTGGCACGCCATTGAATTGCGGCTCTCTCTGACAGCCCCAATGATAAAAATAAGAAGCAAAACCTTATTCTGAATGTATTGTCGGCTTGTAAATTGCCTTTTCCCCTTGAGAAAACTTGTATAACTGACACAGTTAAGATATATTAATCCTAACTTAGATTTTCTAAAGCCCTCGACAAAATTAACATTTTCTATTATAATAATCATTTCTGTACTTTTATATTCAATTAGCTTTAAGTAATTTGTGGACATTGTTTTGGGCTATAAAGCCTGTGTTTGTCCCTTGTCCTTAAATAAATAAATAAAATGACAAGTTTTCTCAAAAAAAAAAAAAAAAAGACTGCTATAAATTCATTGAAAATTACGCATAAAAGCGATCCCCTTAAAAAGCAATCCCTTATGGAAAATTTAAGAAAATAATAATTAAGTGATCCTAGTTTATTATAAATTTACAGTAAAATGTCGAGTATATACAAGTTGCTTAGCGTTTTCACTAGTGCCAATACACCTACATTTCTTTAGGTACTATACATTCTCCCAAATTCGAGAAAAACGTAAATTATCTACTAGGTAATTTTTTTATTCTGGAAAAAAGAATAATCTCGATCGAATATACTGAAGCGAGGATTTAAAAAAATATTTATAAATGTCTTTTTATTTTGAAACATTCCATATAAGAGTTCAGTGTGTAACAGGAATTAATACAACTCTAACGGTACAAAGAAGGTACTGATGAAATATGATTAACTATAAATAACTTCAAAACATACTAATAAATAAAAAAATATATATTAATACCAAATTAAGACGTCATGAATGCAGTAAAATTCTTTAGAGTCAAAATTGTAAACCACTATAAAATTTTGAATATTCTTTTACCATGTGATTTACCATTTTTATTATCCTTATTTTTCTTTTAAATAAAAATTACCTACCACTCTAGCAGAAAATATGACATACGTCATTTTGATTATCTATTAATATTTACAAGTACATAACAGAATCATTAAAAATTTTGCCTGAATATTTTTAAAATGTTTAGTTTGAAATTGGGATCATTATTTTTGAACATACTTATTTGAACGTACATAATACGGGATTACTCAACGTAGTGAAGTGGGATACTTGAACCAAAAATATAACATGAAAATGTCAGTCAGTAGGTATTTTGCAACACTCGTCAATTCGCCACGTTTGTTCATTCATAAGGTGACTTATACAGTGTACTTATTTATGAATTTTAGGCAGGGGTAGTGTGAAATAGCAAAAGGGGGATGTAAAATAAGTTGGTACCTCTATAATTCTTTCTTAGTTCACTAATGCAGTTGAAACAGTATTGGTGCTGGAATGGACACTGATACAATGGTGCACTCTCTGGAATGACTCCACACAAACTACATTTGGCCATGGTGGCCCAATGAGCCGGATATTCCATGCTGTTTTATGCAAGATCGTAGCATCCAATTTCTTTACAGTTCATTGTCCTTCTACGCACTATACAAAAATTTTGTGTTTTTTTTTGATGAGGGATGACTGATGGTACTTTAAATTTTTAGTGAAATGTCACACTGCTGTCAGTACGTACTTACTTCATGAGAGTGACAATGGCTTATTTTTAACTATTTATTCGTACAGTTGCGGTACAAAAGGCAGATCTAACTCATTTTTCTCTAATATCCATTAATTTTCAGGTGTTTTCGAACCTCATTTTTGAAAAACGATTTGCGTCACTAACCTTGCTTATACAAACGAATTTAGAGTACTATGACAAAGGTCTCGAAATACTTTAATAATGCACAGCATACCTACTTAATTTCATATTTTTATTTCTCAGATTTCGGAACTACAGGGTGTGTTAAAATAATATCAAAACATTTTTGAGGGCGACAGGATATATGTTCATTCAAACATATATCCTGTTTCTGACGCGCAGAGGGTACATCAATTAAGTAGATGTAATTTAAGAAGAAACAGTTTTGAAACAGGATAAAATATTATACCATTCACTTAATGTTTCACTACCTACTTAAATAGAGGAAAGCCATCGCAAAATAATTGTATATATACAGGGTGTTGAAATAAGGGGAGAAGAAATCAGTCACACGTACAGTTTATCAAAATACGAAAAAAGTTTAAAAAAGTATTAAGCTAATTCAAACAAAAAAAAATAATTAAAAAAATATTGAAATATATAATAAATGAAATCAAACGAAGTTCTTTCATACCAGAAATCTAGGTATGAAGAAGATATCCAACTCCTTTCATTTCTTTAGCCTTAGCTAGGAATCTTTGACCTGCTCTTGTTGTTCTCCAGCTAGGCTCTGTGGGGGCGGATCCGCTATTAAAACCTATAAATTCGCCTCATTTTACATTTTCAACGCATTTTATGTTATTATATTTTATAGGTATGTATTAAGCAAATTCAAACAAATTAAAAAAAATAATTTTATGAAATGAAGTCAATCTGTCGGTTTTAATGTGGCTACACATGTCCACAAATGACCCATCTTAATAGTCCAGGCTGTATCGTCTAGGAACATGATTTTCATTCGATTTTTTTCATAATCTTACTAAAAAAATGACCCTTAAATCATATCCGCATGTTGCCACACGTTACTAATGGTCAGAAATTGTTTAAACAATTTTTTTTTAAACAAATTAGTAATTTTCGATTTTTTCGCTCGAAATAAATTCTTTTAGGCTTTTTGGGGTATCCTGAACAAAAAAGTTCCTATGCAACTTTTCTCTAAAATCTACCGTTTTCGAGATAATAATTTTTTGTTCGAATAAACGCGATTTTAACCATCTTCAACGTCGATAAACTATATTAAAAATTGCAATTTTTAGTGTTGCCAACATTCTTAAATAATCTTTGAACATCCCTTAACAAAAATCTGAAGAGTTACGCCGGCATATTTTATTCTGAAGACTTGTTTTTTTATTGTTAATAAGGCTCGCGCGCCGCGTTTTTCGGCCGCTCTTGGCCTCCTCCATATACAGATGTCAAGTAACAATTTTGTATTCAATTAATAAAATATAAATTAATGTATTGTAAATAACTAATAAAACTTTATATAATTTATAAATAATTGAATTACGTAGTTTTTCATTGATTTTCCAAACATATACCTGAGATTACTATTGCTTAACTTTCTTTACCAATAAGCTTTTGTAATTATTATCCTAACTAAATTATCAAATTGTTTTTCATGACAATGATTAAAAAAAATTAAGTTAATTGATTTAATCGAGTACTTATATGCTATATTCCAATAAAATATAATAACATTTAATTTAAAGTAGCAATAGTTTGGTTTTGAATAATTCGCTTTCTTATTAACATTATTTATTAAATAGTTTATTAATATTAAGTTTATTATTATCAAAAAACAACAAACCTACCGGTCAATATTGAGCGATACAAGCGGATCCTTAGTTGTAGGCTAGAGTATACAGGGTCGGAAAGTCCCCATGGTTCATCGGCCGTTACGTAGGAGCGATAAAGTAAGTCATAGAAATCCGTGCGATAGAGAAAGATGGCTATAATGAAGGTGTCCGATAGTCACCGCCCATTTCGCCCTTCCACAAATAAGAAGTGGATCTTATTTGTGGAAGGGCGAAATGGGCTGTGACTATTAGACGCCTTCATTATAGCCATCTTTCTCTATCGCACGGATTTCTATGACTTTCTTTAACGCTCTCACATAACGGCCGATGAACCATGGGGACTTTCCGACCCTGTATACTTCGAGTGAGTGCGAGAGAGACGCAGTATACGGAGGCGGCCAAGAGCGACTGAGAAACGCGGCGCGCGCGCCTTATTAACAAAAAAAAAAAAAACAAGTCTTCAGAATAAAATATGCCGGCGTAACTCTTCGGAGTTTTGTTAAGGGGTGTTCAAAGATTAATTAAGAATTTTGACAACACTAAAAAATTGTTATTTTTAATATAGTTTAGGTATTGACGTTGAAAATGGTTAAAATCGCGTTTTTTTTTTCAAACAAAAAATCGTTAATATCACGAAAACGGTAGATTTTAGAGAAAAGTTGCATAGGAACTTTTTTGTTTAAGGTACCCCAAAAAGCCAAAAAAAAAATTATTTCAAGCAAAAAATCGAAAGTTACGAATCTGTTTAAAAAAAATTGTTTAAACAATTTTTGACCATTAGTAACGTTTCTCAGCATGCGGATATGTTTCAACGGTCATTTTTTTAGTAAGATTATGAAAACAAATTGAATGAGAATCATGTTCCTAGCGGGAGCGACGATACAGCCTGGATTATAAGTATTACGTCAAAAGCGCCAGCCTGACGCCAGACCGGCCTAATAGTTGCAAGGACAAAGAACAGACGCGGGACACACCAGGGTTCCAGGAAAAGTCCACGGCAGATTGGCGTCAGGACCAGATACATATACATGCGAGCGACTCCATACCAAGACTCTCCAACGAACGTTCGCCCCGACAACATTTCCTTTCACTGTACTATCGTTTTCAATAAAAATACTTTTATTTTACCGTTGAGAGAGAGTTTCATTTTGTTGCACACCAAAAGCAACCCTCAATGTGATTTCCTTTTTTTTTTATTAATTTCTTCTACAGACGGACAGGACATGTTTGTTGATTTTCCGAATTTGTTATTAACTATTTACTATTTGTCAATCTTTTGGAAGATTGGGTTATATTGAATGCGACCTGTTAGGTTTTCCAGATTATCAGTTTCTTCTTTGAATGCAAGTAGAAATCTTTCCTCTCCTAATATCCATGCTAATTCAGGTGGAGCAATATGAAAATGAATGCGCTGCGAACCAGTTGGGGTATCTTCAACTTTTTTTTTTGTCACGAATATTTTGAAATTTATCCCTAGTCGAAATGAATATAATTGACAGTACAACTGATATGATGTTCTAATCTTATTTATAAATCGTAATTAGTTTAGCATATCTAAATTCTTATTCTTACATCAGATTCGTAAAACAACTCATAATCTGAATGAATTTTCTTTTGTTGAATATCACAAATATTTCGAAAGTTAATCATATTCAGCATAGTTACGACCACATAAATTCCATTTCAAAATGATGAATGTAGTACTTAATGTTTGTGCAACCACTAACTGTTAACAACGATTCATTTCTATTAACACTAAACCAAGAAATATGTTTTGCAGTCTTGGTTAATTGGATGCGGCTAGAATGAAGCAGATAAATCTGAACAAAACTATAGTTAATCTTTTTACTACGTTCCGAAAAACTCTTTTATAAAATCATGAGAACAAATCGGTTAATTAGTTATAGCTTGTGGCAGACTGCATTTTTATATTTATATAGTTTTTATTAATCCATTTTTGAACAGTTTAGTATACTACAGTTTCTGTATAATTGAAGAGATACGTTGAAATATTGAAGATACAGGGTGAATGTTATACATGTACATCTAAATATTTTAATCAGAGGTAGGTACAGTTCACGCAATTAATAGTAACAAAAAATGTTTACAAAGTATGAATTCTAGAATCAGTGATTTTGAGTTAATGTACTCGATGAAAACTAATTTGGACTGAAACAATACTCCAAGATCTTATATCCAGAAGCTTTCCTTAAAACTGAATTGGAGATATGATATTGACAAATAACTGAATTAATGTTACGGTTAAATGTACACTTAGAAAAGTTCAGATGCAATGAATTATTTACAACAGATCGCAATAGCAAACAATCAGCATATATTTACAATATTTAAAACAAATTTTTTGTATCGTTTACGTGGTACATTATTAAACACAAATGCCCCAGATAGGACCGGTGTTGCCAGAGCTAGTGCTTTTGTATAACTAATACTTTTTTGCACAAATTAAAGAACTAGTGGCGTTGTGAATATTTCTTGGTACCACCGCTCTCCTGACAATAAACTCTACTTATGCAGAGAAATACCATTCACAAGAGGAAATGTCTGAAAAATAGAACTGCTGATCCCAAAATTTAAATTTGGACAAAATAAAATTGTCAATATTTAAAAAGATATTATGCAGATTCAGATTAGAATGAGATTTAAAAACTTGTATAGTCATAAAAATTTACATTTAGTCCAAAAAATCCAAAAAATCAAGAGTTAAAAATTAAGTTCTTTACTGAAGGAGTTGAAATGTTCCAAAAGTTGTAGTTTGAAGTATACATTATTTGTTTTGTCTACCCCACGATAGTGCAATAGCAAAATATTTAGCAGGCTGAATTTAATAAAAACGAAACTTCGTAATCAACTGGTTTCTGAATCTTCTAGTAGTTTATTGCTTTCCAAAGAATTATTAAATAATGAAAAATGTGCAAGCCAAGTGTAACACTTTTAAGAAAAATAGTGAGTTATAATGTCAAAGACGGAAAATTTATTTTTTATTTTTATGAATAAAATAAAACAGTTCATAAATGTACAAGGTGTTCCCTTTTTATTGTTCTAACTTTAAAAATTGATGGAGGACTTAATTTTGAATAAAAATATTCATGTGAACATGGATCGTAAATCGGTTCTTAATCTCGATAAAGGTGTCGAATTTCTTTTTTTAAAACTTTTTTCCTGATGTCTAAAAAACAGTAAATACTAACGAAACCATATCGGGTATGTATTGTGTCCTTAAAAAATGACCTACAAACGATTCACTACAACCACCAGTAGTGTGGTAGACTGGTATTCAGTGCCCTTTTTTAAATAGCCTGCGAGTTGAAATTTCACGAGACTTTTGATGTCGCTGATTAATTTTAATCGAAACTCGTCCTAAAATTATCATAAGATAAAAAGAGATTACATTTTAAATGAACTGAAAAATGTTGATTATTAAATATATAAAGATAAATTTGTTATGGCTTTATTTATTTGAAAACAGGTTTTAAAAACAAATTATAGCTACAGAAGAATATAGTAGTAAGCAGAAATTAAGGTAAATGTATTAATTGGAAGCCCTTCTGTTTGAAAAATAAGTGGCATTTTAGACTAGGCAGTATCTGTTTTACTTTGGGTGAATCGTATATCCACGGAGATTTTTGGCTTTTTGGCTTTCATATATCACCAAAAATGAAAATTTTTCTATGCGCATAAAAAAAAACGTGGGCTTAACTTTTGGCGGCACAATATGTTAAAAAAATGGAAAAATGTCTTAATTTTCTTCCAATTTAATTATGCATCTTTTTAAGAGTTGATTTTAGGCGAAAATGGAAGAGGAAAAAATGTTTCTAATTAAATTTTACAAAATATGACTAGTTACAAATCGAATGAATCATGATTATTATTATAATAATCGAAAAAATCGTCTCAAAAATGGGCTTAAAAAACATTACTTTTTAGGGAATTATTTTGGGGTCTTTAGTTTGGGTATAGGACTTTCATACTTGGCTCAAGAAAACTCCATGTTATGTAGAATCATCACACCAAATTTCATCAAAATCGGTTAGATAGATTTTGCATAATAATTTTGCAATCCAGATTTTGAAAAAAAAATTGCAAATTTTCATAATTGTACACAGCAAAAACCAAGGCCCTTAGATACTTGAAAATTTAATAACATATACCTAGAAGGGCTCTCAAGCTTTCAAACTTTTTATGGAAAATTCGAATCCGTCAATTAGGAGGGCTCTGACGCTTGTTTAAACATTTGTCGAATTTTTGTACTTATAAACAATTAGAATAACTTTGTGAATATTCAATCAAATCAAATTTTTTAAAGCAAGTTTTAAAAGTTATTGAAAAGACGCTTCTTTAAAAAAAAAACAGTTCGATTGGTCAATTAGTTACGTAGTTCTAGCCGATCAAAGTTAACCGTCATTTACACTAAATGTACTGGGACATCCGGGCTAATTTTTCGAAAATTACCTTTGGTATTCCGAATACTTACCAGGTCTAAGTTTGCAATACTTTTCTTCATTGGCAACCTACTTTAAAACGCGTTTAAAGTTATTTATGCAAGCGCGAAATTCAAGAAAATCGTACGGGTCGTGGTGGTGGGGGAAGCAGAGAGCCCGAAAATTTTTTAATATCTCAGCTTCTAGAGGTCCGATTTTGATGATTTTTTTTTAAATCGATGGCTCGCGATTTAAAAAAACAATTAGCGTATGTTCAAATGCGTATCGTTAATAATTATTGGTCTTTCAACAGTCCGATAATTATTTATCTTTAAACTTCCTTTAATTATTATTAACTTTATTTTTTTTATTGTATCAAAAGTAAGTGCATAAACTTATGTACTGTTTCTTAAAGGTCAAAAACAAATTTATTTAAATACTCTAAAATTGTTTAAACAACAATTATATTCAGAACATGTCAAAAATTAGTAATTAATTATTAATTTAATCATCATTTCCTTTGTGATTAAAGTATAATTCAAATATTATTTACTGTTTAAAATATAAGCAAATGAGAAATTAACTCATTATATTATAAAAATACAAAATTATAGTACAAAAATTCGACCAATGTTTAAACAAGCGCCGGAGCTCTTCTAATTGACGGATTCGAATTTTTTAAAAAAAGTTTAAAAGCTTGAGAGCTCTTTTATATGTGATTAAATTTTCAAGTATCTAATGGCCTTGGTTTTTGCTGTGCAAAATTTTGAAAATTTGCAATTTTTTTTCAAAATCTGGATTGCAAAATTATTATGCAAAATCTGTCTAACCGATTTTGATGAAATTTGGTGTGATGATTCTACGTAACATGAAGTTTTCTTGAGCCGAGTATGAAGGTCCTATACCCAACTTAAAGACCCCAAAAAAAATTCCCTAGAAAGCAATGTTTTTTAACCCCATTTTTGACGATTTTTTCGATTTTTACAATAATAATCATGATTCATTCGATTTGTAACTAGTCATATTTTGTAAAATTTAATTACAAACCTTTTTTCCTTTTCCATTTTTGCCTAAAATCAACTCTTGAAAAGATACATAATTAAATAGGAAGAAAAATATGACATTTTTCGAATTTTTTTAACATTTTGTGCCGCCAAAAGTTAAGCCCACATTTTTTTATGCGCATAGAAAAATTTTTATTTCTAGTGATATTTGAAAGCCAAAAAGCCAAAAATCTCCGTGGATATACGATTCACCCAAATATGGACCCTTTGAAACAGATACCGTCTGCACTATCTACGCAATAATGACCTTGAGTTTGATAAATGCACTGGTGTAATGGATGATGTAGTATTTTGAATGCATTATATTAGTTCCTCCTTTGTATTTATTGGAGAAGAGTATTCCTGATGGTGTTTCATGTGACCCCAGCCAAAATAATCAAAGGGATTAATGTCGGGTGACCATTGAATTTAATGATAATTTTCCAAGAACAACTTTTCTTTTAAAATTGATCAGCGATTTGAAAAATGTCATAAAATTTCAAAAATATCCATAGACGTAGAAATTCTGTTTTAAAAATGGGTACTGACGACCACGCCACTGGTGGTTATAATGAATAGTTTATAGCGTATATTTAACGAACATCATGTAGCCATAAGATATACCTACTTTTATTCCGTTATTACTTGCTGTTTTTTAGATATATCCATAAACCTAGGTTAGAAAGCGATTAAAAAGGGAACACCTTGTTCATACGTATTGTTTTTGAAAATTTTGTGTACAATAGTTTTGGTTTTTTAATACTTACTATTATTATTGCTAGAAGATTAAACAGTCCTTATTTAGTATTTAAAAATAATGTGTAGAATTGTAGAATAATCTCATTTCCTACAAAAAATGTATTGATGGTTGCATAAGAAAGACGAAATCAGTTTCTAGTGACTTTAAATTAATCTGGTGTTTTTTATCTGCATCTAGTATCACGCTATTCGACCATTTTAACAACATTAAATAGGACTCTTATTTAAAAACATATTTGGATTATAACTGTCTTCTGCAATAAAGTCATCTAGGATCCACCACAAAAACAGCTTCCAAGACGCGTAAATGTAAAGTTTTGATATCCTTTATTTCATAAAATCTGTATTCATAGAATATTCTTAAATGAAAAAACGATTGCACTTCAGTCTTATAAACAAAATTCCATCCTTGTAAACAATCGCGTTCTGATACGAACAGAATGATGATATTTCAGTAAACGACCCCAAAAATATCTCCTTCAACATAATTTTCCTTTGTTTCGGTTATTCTTGCATTAAAATACCGCGGAAGCTCCAAGTAATTGCCCAATATTTTATTTTGAATATTCGGAGCGGATCTGAACAAATAAATGATTCCATTCCTAAAATTATAAACGACATGCTCGACAGATTTATTTATACTAACGGTTATTTCTGTGTCCGATGCGAATCTATCTGTTAAAACGGAGCTGGTAGTAATTCTGAAGTTGTTGGCCTTATCCCAATTGCTGGACGGATTATGTTGAGAATTACGAGGACATGGACGCCAGTGAAACTGACCTATAGTCAGTAAATATATACGGCAGGCAAAAATGTTACTTCACTTTCATTTAAGTGCTGATGATTGAGGACTGCGGTTAATGGCTTATCGAGTGGATACATGTGTGCTGCTTTGGCGTGTTGAATGACCGCGGCTCTCAACTGTCCATGTTTCTTTAGATTAATTAGATGTCTTAGCAGTACAAATTGTTTAGTTATTGCAGAATGTAGCCTTGTTTCTGTCCTTTTTTTTGGGAAAGCTCGCCAAACAGTAAGATAAACGAATATACATATGACTAGTCGTGAAACTTAACCCATTTGGTAACCTCGAATTTTTAGGTATAAACTATTACACTTATAATAAGAGTGATGTACGTATTTCAGCATATAGTTTTACTATATCTCAAATATAACAAGTATTAGTTTCTTCTTACAATAAGGTTAAGCTCCAATTGTTTTAAGAATAAGAAATTCTTAGAATTAAAAATGCATGTATACCAGGAGTCTCAATTGTATTGTTCCAATGACATATCTGCACCATTTAAGAAACCATAAATTGGAAATTTGGGGTATCTGATATACACCTAAATTTCTTTAAATTGAGCCTATAATATTAAAATGCTTTCATTTTCCGTTTAACCGGAAACGACCGTAACTATTTTATTTTAAATGACACCCTGTATATTTTTCGTAAAATTTCCCATTTTCGTAAAGTATTTGGTATACTCCAGTACACTTTATATTTAGACTTCAAAACAGAAATGCAATTGTGTTTTAAACGTTTGCAAAATTGGTATTATAGACAATTATGAAAAGCAAGTGCATTATTTTGGATTTAAATTTCAAAGTAGCAAAGATACACTCTCGAAAATTAGTATTTTCAAGATCTCTTGAAAATATGATTTTCAAAGATTTTGTTGAAGGTAAAATAATAAAAAAATAATGTTTAATGAATTATAAAGAGATGCTATAATTATAAAGAGATGCTATACAGGGTGTCCCAAAAAGTGACGCCCGTCGTTCTAGGATTTGATTAAGGGGACAAAAGCAAATTGAAAATCAAGAGTGGAAAATTTTCCTATTGTTTTTCTTTGTTGAGCTATTCAAAAAAATACTCAAAAAACTAAAAAAAGTGAAAATCCATTTTTTTCTCTCGTAACTGAGGTTTGTGCTTATAGGATTTTTAATCAGAGGACTGACTTGGCATTATTGGTTGCTCTATTACTTCCATAATAACAGCCTGAATAAAAACTACTGCCTTTTCAGTATTTCTATAATTTTGCTGCCAACTTTACCTTTCAAATACACCAATTACACTTAGCTGCATTATTAATAATAATAAAAAGAATTATTGTTTTTTTTCACAGCTTGGGAGAATGACGAGTACTATGCCAACTGAACCATGTTTGCTCTGCACTCATACATTGTTTACTTATTTTTAATGGCTTTTGAAGAATAAAATAATTGAGATTAGTTGTATTAAAACGAAGTGATCTAGTATGTTGTGGCAATCATAAGTAAATTATTCAACATGATGGAGCTCCGTCACATTATGGTTTACGAGTAAGAAATTACCCAGGTAAATGGCTTCGAAGTGGTGGACCCGTAGCATGACCTCCTAGATCACCATATCTGAATATATATTTTCTTTTGGTGTTATTTAAAAGAAAAGGTTTACAGCGGACCTGTTGTAAATCCAGAAAATGTAGTAATCCGTATGCACACTGTTGTCGCGTTAATAGACCAAGAGTGCTACAAATGGTTCGTGCTTCAATGTTCAATCGTTCTTCAATCATCAATATTCGTCTTGAAGAAGAACACCTTTTGTAAAAAGAATTTATATTATTTAAGCTCATTATGTTTTTAGTTTATAAGTTTTTTTTCTCTCCGTTTTATAAAATTGTTTTATTATTAAACTGTTTTTCTCTATCCTTTTTAGGTTAAAATAATTCCTTACACACAGGTACTACCATAGTTTCCGATAGTCGGTAACCGACTATACTTACCTACTATTGGTTATAAATTTGTCTTGGTCCCCATAGGCACAGACAGCAGTTTCGAGACAAGAATATTGGATTTTCACTTCTTTATAGTTTTTTGAACAATTATTTTGAATAACTCAACAAAGAAAGACAATCGGAAAATTTCCAACTCTTGATTTTCGATTTGTTTTTGTCTCCATAATCAAATCACAGAAGGACGGGCGTCACTTTTGGGACACCCTGTATATACCTATTAATTTTATTTATATTTACAACGGTATTTATGACCCTCTTGACACCAAAGACTAACCGTGAGCGACAGAAAAGATGCTAAAGAAAATGTTCAAAATATTGTCCATTTGATTCAATGCTACACTCGGCTCGATGCAAAAGTTCACGACAGGCATCACTTTTTAATAATTTGGCATTAAGATTCTCTTTTTTAAATCTTCCAAATCTGCAGGCGTCTGGTATACTCTATCCTTCAAATATCCCCCTAGAAAATAATCTAACGGTGTTAGATCCGGTGCTCTTGCAGGCCATCTTATTGGTCCATATGTGCCGATTCACTTGTTAGGGAAAATTTGATTTAAATAAGCAACTACAATTCTAGAATTGTGAGAGGGTGCCCCGTCATGCAGAAGATACATGTTGGCACGTATATTCAGTGGAACATTTCATGAAAACATGGAAATTCGCTCTGAAGGAATTCTAAATATGCCTCACCAGTTAATGTCCCTTCATAAAACTTTGGTACGATAATGTACCCATCGATCATGTCCCACCATACATTAATTCCCCAAGTTCTTAGAAAATTAGTTTCTCTCGTCCAATGAGGATTATCTACAGACCAATAATGGCAATTGTGTCGATTGACAGTTTCATTATTTTGAAAACGGGTTTCATCTGACCATAATATTGAATTAAATTATACCATCTTCAGCAGTAACTAGCCAAGCAAGAAACGCCAGCCTTCTGTCATAATGTCCTGGTTCTATTCCTTGAAAGGTCTGAATTTGCCTGATTTTAGAATTCGTTGAATAGAAGAATGAGATATATCGCATTCTATTTCAATTTCTCGAATTGAAATAAGTGGATTATTAAGCACACTTCCCAAAACACCAACACTGCTCTTCATCAGTAGCAGTCTTTCTTTTTAAAAACAGTTTGTTTTTTTGAAATGGCCATACATGTTGCTAAATTTGAAGCCAGACTTGTAAAGTACCTACATAGCACTTGACATACGTCTGTCAGGATAACGATCTCCGAAAACACGGAAGGCATTACATCTGTTTTTTTTTTTTTCATTTCCCATAAATCCAACTTTTTCTGATTTGTAAAATCGTCGTTATTCATTTTTTTCGAAGCATCTTATTAATACAAATTTTAATAACATTTCATGAACTGTCAAAGTAAACAATCAAAATTATTCAAATAATTTCAAAGTCTGCTATAGTTTCCGAGAATTGCCTTGATTTGTACAATCCCAATTTTGGAAACATTTAAAATGCAAGTTCACGTCTGTTTTGAACTCTAAATACTTCACGAAAGAGGGACTTTTTTGTTGAATTCAAATTTTAAGAAAAATATACAGGGTGTCATTTAAAACGAAAAAGTTACGGTCGTTTCCGGTTAAACAGGAAGTAAAAGAATTTTAATATTAGGCTTAATTTAAAGAAGTTTAGGTGTATATCAGATGCCTCATCAAATTCATGGTTCATGGTCAAATTTATGGTTTTTTAAGTAGGTAGGTAGTGGAAATATGCCGTTAGAACAATACAACTGAGACACAGAGTATATTGGGTTATTATTTAGAGAATTTTTCTTGGTTGAATCATATACAAGGTGTCCCAATATTCCGTGTGCACAAAATAAATAGATTTAACTAAATTTACGTCCATCCTAAGTTGCTACGTTTAACCGCCAGGGGCATAAAAGTTGATAAAAAAATGTGTTTTTTATTTCAAACAACTTTGAAACGCCATATAGATGTCACCTTATGACTTAGAAATGAAATAATTATGAATTAATCGGTGGTCATGATAAGTACAGCTTCTATTTTTGTTTCATCTTAAAGATGAAGGGTTTGTTAAAAAATTTCCCTCTTGTAAAATGTTTGTATTTATAATAAATTTGGTTTATTTTTTTTATTAGATCATTACTAACGCATTTTCGATTCAAACTTGAAATAGTCACCTACGTCATTTCAAAAGTAATTTATTTGATAATATAAATTAAGTAATGAATTTTTAAAACATTTATAAATAATAATTTCTCTTTTTTTTTCAATGGGGAAAATACAAAGAAAGTAGAAAGTAAAAAAGTACTGAAAGATTACCCATTTACAGACATCACTGTACAGTGGATATATCAGATAAATTATTAAACCATTGAGTAAAAAGTGATTCCATTATTCAATGGTTAAACACAAAACTAGTACCAGTATTAATACCTCAATATGGATAAGTCGAGAACTGTCATTTATCAGAGAATGAATGGTATTATATCTCACAATAAAGAACCTCTAATTAATTACTAAGTAAAAGTTCTCAATAAAATTATATAAGTTACGAGTTAAAGTGCAACAAAACAAGTTATAATTTGTAATAAATAAAACATGAATGATAAAAATAATTAAGAATTGCCGTCCTTTACAAAGTCTGATTATAATTGTATTGTGTGACACTTTGATGATATATTATCATTTGTTTTTATTTACTGCCATTCTTTGCATTAAACATGCGATGCAACGTTTTTAATCGAATCGTAACAAGGTTAAATAAATATGAAATTATGTCTCAAATAATTATATATATTCCTACAGGATGATGGATTTAATTCGGACAAATTCGTACAAAATCAGAGATAAATTACATACAATTTCGAAATCGCTTCGTTTGGTCGCTAGATGATCTCGAAGGTATATACTGATCGACATTGACTATTTTTGGTTTGTCTACTTTTGCTTTAAATGGGAGTTAAAGTGGTTTTTGAAACTTACAACTGCTAGAAAACCGATGTGTGGTGAAATGGGAAATATACGTCTATAACTTTTTGTCACTCGTATAATTTATGATAAATGAGCGGTTTAGGTGCAAAAAAATATGTTTAAATGATTACATATCTTGCCACTCATACTAGAAGTAATACTTAATAATTTGCTAGTAGGTTTTGATTTTGTATTTGTGAACTGATTGTGAGAAGAAAAATTACCAATTAATACGGTATCAATCTCAAAGAAAGTAGCCCAGTGTTGTGTACCCCAAAGCTATTCCGAATTTATTATATAGAATCAGTTCAATAGAAAGTAATCTTAACTATATAGATTTGTGCGTTTGTGCCATATGATTTGTTCTAGATAAGAAAATGTTTTACACTTCTTAAGCAACTAAAGATAATGACGTAGCGAATTATACAGATTGAATCTTAAATGTGTATACAATTTAAACAGTTGTACAGTTTACTGTGTAAAACATGTAATTAGTAGTTTTTTTTGTAAAAAAACGAATACATTATCTATCTAATATAATTAACTTAAAATAATGTTTCGTTTTTATTTTATTTAGTTTATTTACTTACTTTTTTTATTCTATTTCTAAATGTTATTATTACATCTAAGAATCTATAATTTATTTCATTTGTTTTCTTATTTTCGCTTAAAATATGCACTGGAGTTGAATGGTAACTCTCTTTGAAACCATATTTTATAACTCTGGTGGTTTGATTACGAGACCGGCGCCGCAGTGCCAGTATCAGCTTTTGGAAGTACTCTCCCGTACTAAGTTGTATAAAAAGACACCATTTCAAAGGTAATTTAACCGTGTTTTCTCTTAATATTCTTAATTACGTTAACATCAATTAAAACGCACAATGGAAGAGGAAGATCTTATTCTAAATAAAATAATCTTTACATATAGCTTGTCAAATGACAGTTCATTAATTGGACTCATATAGATTGTTATACCAGTAGTTAAAATACCTACCTATACACATTTAAAATTGACCACGTATATTTTCCAGAAATATATAAAAAAGTTAATATAATATACGTAAAGTATGGAAAGGAAAAATTTATTATATTTGCGACCTCTGCGTTACATGCTAGATAAAATTATATATTCCTATATCATCAAGGATGGAAATGTACAAACCTGAAGGTACATAATATTTTACGATGTAAATTCACTTTTAGAGAATGGTCTTGCTTTTATTATTGTAAAAATTTGTATGTACAACATTACAGTTCCAGTTAAAATTAATTGCCTAAGTGTAAGGTTGCAATTCATAATGTAACATTTAAATATCATACACATTTATATTTGTATAATAACCTTAGAATTTGCAATGTTACTCGTAATTTCAGAATACTATAGTCCTACATATTGGAATCCGACCAGTCAAAGATAGATATGATTAAGGTGAAGGACATTGCGGAAATAATTGCGATTTTACTGAAGCTAAATTAAAAATTAAAATTTGTTAAGTGACGAGGTAATTTTATTTATTGTAAACATTTATAGCGAAATTAGAACAGCCTGTTGTCCTGTTTATTTTGAAACATTTACTTCGTCTATGTAGGTTGAAGTATATTCACTAGTAGATTGTTTATGAACTATTGAATCCAAAGTGGTTGAATTATATAAAAAATCGCTTCCAGCACTTGATGTACTTGCAGTAGGGTCAATTTTTTAGCTAATAACTGATTTACGAGTTATGGACTCCTTAATGTAGCCTTCAGTTACAGTCGAAGATTTCCATCCACCTTGCATTTTTAAAACTGTGATATCAGTTCCTGAATTTAATAGTTTAGCTGAAATTCTGCGGAAACAACGTCCCGTATATTCGTGAGCATCCTTCAATTTGAGAAATGCATATTTAAAAAAAATCTGTTATTATCTATTTGTGTAGGTCTTGCGATATCTACTATATTTCCGATATATATCTAAATATTCGCTTACAATAAAGGATCCTTTTTTCCTTGTTTTTAGAGTTGACAGAGTGATCATCAATCTATTTCCCATATCTTCAATATCTCCAATTTTTATTTGAAGTGATTCATCACATCACAAAATAATAGTCGGCATTCTTTGTTCACAAAAATATTTCGTTTATAATGTCCTTTGTACCTAAATACGTATCATCAGGGGTCTCCATTAGAAATTTTTTAATTTATTCTTTTTCTAAAATGCACGGTATGCATCCGATTGCTGTTTCAAGAATGCTTTTAATTTTAGATACTTTCTAATATCGATGTTGTATAGCCATTCAGAGTAACTCGCATATATTGACCATAATGAAGAATATTTTATACTTTTGCTTAATTCAAGAAAATATACCAGTAGTACGTTTTATGAAAAAGACATAATGTTATTTTCAGCCCGGTAATCAATAATTTTTTTATATGTTTGCTGATATATCTTCTTCGATTTTTCTGGCAATAAATTACCCATTAATTATGACTATTAACGAAACCATTTTTATAAAAAGTAGCCTCATCGGATCGGAGAACATGACCCGTTTAAAAAAATCATCATCTTGATTTAACATCTCAAGTGCCCACTGACAAAACTCCAGTCTCCGCTGAAAGTCTACTTTTAGTAACTCTTGGTGTAATTGAATGCGATAAGGATGTGCTGTGCTGTGCTTTTATAAAATCCTATGTATCGACGTTGTACTAATACAATTGCAAGATCTTCTTGACACTGTTAGATAAGTACTTTTTCGAACTTTAGAAATAAAGAACCTGATTTTTCTGGAAAACTGTTAGAGATAAGTATGGACAACCTTATATCAATCGAAAGGGCATTCAATTTTGCATTCAGCCATGACAATTAATATGGGTCTTTCCATTTGAAGAAAAAGCTTTTCAACTCGTAAGATTATTAAATGTAGGTCTCAGTATTTCCGAGTCTGAATAACGTATACGTTTTGCTTACAGATGACAAGATATAGTAATTTATGCCAAAACGAGCTGTGAAAACTGCAGGTTTCTAACTCTTACGGTTTAGAGACCATGTACATTTAATAAACTCTACCTAATATTAACCAAGGAATTCAAAAATGCATTATCATTACGATTATCATTACGATTATCATTACGATTATCATTACGATTATCATTACGATTATCATTACGATTATCATTACTATTATCATTACTATTATCATTACTATTATCATTACTATTATCATTACTATTATATACGGGGTGGGGTATTCGATTTAAAATAACAAATTTATGTAGCGCCCACGCGAAATGTAACACTCTGTAAAGCTAAAAATATTTTCTTTACATGACCCACATGAATCCAGACAACTTTTATTAAAACCATTTTTTTCTAAATTTTACATTTGCAGTTACAGACCCCCTCTTAGGTGGAACACCCTGTATATAGAAATATATTCTCGTTCAATTTTATATAGGCGTTAATTTAATAAAATATAATAAAAATTAAAATAACCGATAACATAAATTTTCTTTTCACTACATAATTAAAAAAATACAGTACATGCGAAATATACGATTTATAGGATCGTATAATTGGATTGCTCTTTTTTATGTTTTAATGAAATTTTACTTGATAGGTTTCATAATCCATTTGGATGGCCTCTAATATGATGTATAAAAATCGGAAATGAAGAATTTTTCAATTGGCCTCTAGCAAGGTTGTTTAGTTAAGTAATTTACACATTTTAGATTTACGTTTGGCAAATATGAATTACAGACATCTGTCAGTGACAATAAATAAGAGTTGCAATACATTAGTTGCTAATCAGTTAGATACACATATTTTCTCTTTCACAGAAAGCTACAGCTATGACGTAGTACTCGAACGTTCCCAATATTTGACACTCAGATTGCTAATAATAAAAGTTAAGATTTGAATAGTTAGATGTTTTCAGTATCTATTTCAATTTAAATTCTCAGTTTTATCTGATTGCATATGACGTGCCAACAATATATTTTTGCTTTTAAGCATCCAAAAACCTGAGGCATTAAATAAGTATGATTATTTTGTTAACTTTCTATATTTTTCTCTAATTTCTAAAGACTTCAGTACCTATATTGTATAAAGAACTCAAGTAGTTGATACGTCAAATATTACATGTCACGTATTACTTACATCTTCAATTTGAGTTAAAGGTTTAGGCTTAGATGTGTATTTCTAGTTTTATGTGAACAAGCTTTAGGTTAGTTACCTTATAAAAATTTTTAAATAAATGAGACATGTACTCAAAAGTTCAGTCCTCTCCGAGTTAATTAGGCATGAAACGGAATTACGTCTTATGTATTTGCTAGAACAAACATTTTTGAATAGCTCAAATATTGACCTTAAATATTTTAGTACCTCTAACAAATTTTCCCGTAAGGCAACGTAAGTGCAGGTTCGATGTAAAATTTTGTGAAATACTTATTTTATTAAGAGCATATAAGTCTGTTTAGAAATGAAAGAGAGTAATAAAAGCTTATTATGTATGCAAATCGTAAATAAATGTAGTACTGGTGCTTATATTCAATATTTTTATATTATGTATTATCAGTATAGATGAGGTGTACTTTTAAAAAAACTTGTGTGACCGGGTTGTACTAAATTGTAGCAGGTAGCTAAAATTTAATACCCGACAATCCGTCTTTGTCTATGCCGCTTCAATTTCTGGGTCCATTTCTCTTATAAGTAAACAATATAAAAACAGCATTTCAAAACATGAGGCTACTTTAAGCATCATAACCGGGTTAAGAGGGTTTTTAGTAATTCAAATAAAATTATTCAATATAATCAAAATATTTATTTAAATTTAATGAATAGACTTTTATTCCACACAAAAATATATGTATTTTGAAAATTCAAATTATGGTGAGTAAATGTAGTGTTGTATAAATGTACAATAAAGAAAATAAAAAAGTAGGTATATTAAAATTCATCCTCTGAATATTCTGATGAATTATCTTCGTCTCCTAGGTTGATAACGATAGGTTCCACAGTAACGTCAATTAAATTATCGAGTTCCCACATTTTCTCCTCTTCTTTTTGTACATGATGTATACATTTTTGCCAGTTATCTGCAGTTACTCGTTCCAAGGAATTTTTTAACTCTTCTGAGACAGCGCACATCTTTTCACGCTTTTAGCAGGTACGTAATCTGATAAGCTCGACATTTTACCCAAACAATATTATATCCACTGGCACAATAGTCACTAAACACAAGTCGAATTTTACTCTACTGCACTAGCACGTCTTAGTATATTCAGCTCTAAGACTGGATTGATCTGTCACAATACACTGGCTCCTGCCCTATGATGTATCCAGTAAAATATACTAATGTACACCCATTACCTGTTAGCATTAGTGTTACCCGATAATTACCTGAAATGAAATATTACCACGCCCATGGCCGGTTCTTATCTCGGGGTTTTATTATTCTCTTTCATTTCCAAACAGACTTATACTTCACTTTAATATTTTTTATGTTGTCATAGGTAGTTCGATAAATGTATGGTCAAAGTTGTAAAAATTCATATATGTAAATATTAAACAATTTGCTTAGTGGGTTAGAATTCACAATATTTTTATGCTTTATTCTATACTATCGTATTTGTAAAAAAGTTAGGAAAACTTATATATTCTGTAATTGTATTAAGCGATTGTAATTAGTGCAAGATACTAAAAGATTGCTCTTTTACTTATTCTGAACAACAATTTATATAAATTATATGTAAATATATTTATATAAATATACAGGGTGGTCCAATTAAAACAGCCCATCTGAATTATTTTCAATGTAACAGGTTTTTCCGGTTTTTCTCCTCATTTTAAAGGTATTTTAATTCTCTTTACAAATATGTAGAAAATTTTTTTGTTCTGCCTTAAAATTAATGTAAAAAACCTGTTGGAAGTGTCGGTGAAATAAATAAAAAAAAAACATATTCAAAACAAGTTTTAATTGATTAAGTGTTCAAATTGCGACCCATTTACTTCCATACAGTAATAAAACCTTTGTTCAACAGGTTCCCAAACATTTTATCGTATTTCAGGGTTATTTCATCATATGCTACCACTATTCGGTGGTGAAGATCTTCTAAAGAGGTAGGTTTCGTTTTATAAACAGTTTTAAATGACTTTGCAAGAAAATGTCCAATGGTATTAAATCAGGCGATCTTGGAGGCCATTCAATGATATCCCATCTATCAATCGGAAAAAGGTTAAAAAATCACGTACAGCAGCTGCATATTGTGGCGGAGTGCCATCCTGTTGAAAAAGTACATCATTCTCTGGGATCTGATCGTCGATTTCAAGAATCTCCACAATGCGTGGGTATATGAAGTCTTGAAGCAAATTACAGTGCAACTGCACTGGTGTAAACCATAATAATTTGAATGGCTTGCTTCAAAATAGCGAATTATAAAAAATCAATGGATTTCACTACCTAAACAATTCTGATTGATGTAAAATCGGAACAAAACTACATGTAAAATTCTAATAAAACCCATCAAGACTTTTTTACAGTTTTATTATCCGGTGAGTTCTTTATTACTGTTTTACGATTTATTTCACCGACACTTCCAACAGGTTTTTTAAATTAATTTCAAGAGAGAACAAAAAAATTTCAACATAGTTGTAAAGAGAAAATACTTTTAAAATGATGTGCCATCCCCCGTGCCATTTAAGATTATTGAAGGGGTTGCCACCCCGTTTAGGGGGATGATCCTACATCCATGAATTTATTATGAAAAGATGTCCCCCTTGAAAGCAAAATTGACCCGTTTCGGGGTTTTCCGAAAAAAGCTGTTACATTGAAAATATTTCAGGTGAACTGTTTTAATTGGACCACCCTGTATATTTTATTTATATAAATTTTCTGCAAATAGGGAACTGCAACAGCAAATAAAATCTAAATTGTAAACTTTGGAGTGATAGTTGAGTAAAAGGTGATGGTTGAACATGAAAATTTTTTGTCTTTTAATAGTCGATTCACATATCTCAAGAATCACGAATTTTTATGATTTCTAAAACATATTTTTATTGAAGCAATTTTTTCTGTTGGTGTTTTCTTTGTTATAATTGCATGACAAAATGTTTCATTAAAAATCTAATTTGATATTCACCTAAAACTCAATTTTTCACAGAATTATCTATTATTCGTTTAGAATATTTTGAAGGTTACAGAGAATAAATAGCACGTATGAGCTTTATAAATAGTTAAAATATGACTCATTTTAAATCGAAACAGCCTTATAAAAAAGCTTTAAAACTTCTTATCATTTGTTATTTGAATTTATTTTCAGTTATTAGTAGGTACTTATTATTTTTCTTTGCTAATTTGAAAAAATTAGTAGATATTTTTTTATTTCAAATATAACAGCTCCACTGGATTATGCACCCTCTCAGTTTGATTTGTATCAAATTTAAAGAAAAAATATTCATTGCTAATTGTAAAATTATTATTGCTTTCTGACCATGTCAAGTAGCCTGGGATTCCCCGCTCGACCTCCTCCAATTTTACTTGGATGGATGTGTTTACATATTTGGAAGGAAGTTCTGTACAGTTTTAGCTCCAGATACCAAATATCTGAGGCAGCATATCCTTTTGACTGGAGCTACTACTGATTGCGCTAGTTTCGCCACGACAATTCTGAAAAATTTCACGTGCTCTTGCAGCTCATTCAAATTACACAGCCATACAATAAAAGAAAAAAAAAACCAAACCCAAGAGAGCCACATATTATTTCCGAAAGAATTCGAACACTAACACCATCCTGTAGACAAAATTCATGACTTCAAGGCAAATTTCGGAGAAAAGTGAAAATTTTGGACGAGAACGCCCAAATATGGGTCAAAACTGATTTTTCCCTAAATTGTGTCTAAATTTTTCATTTTCGTAGTATTTTGAGACGCTAAACACAATGCCACTAGTAAAATTCTTCTATGACCTCTATATTTCTCAGAAAATCCACTATTTAGGCGAAAACTGGCCCAAATATGGGTCAAAACTGATTTTTTCTTAAATTTTATCCAAATATATAATTTTCGTAGTATTCTGTAAGTATCGAGATCATAGGTAAATTTTACTAATGGCATCGTGTTCAGCGTCTCAAAATACTACGAATATGTCTCTTTTGGACTTTTTTCTTGTGTGGCTGTGTTAGCGGTGATGCTGAAATTCAACATAATACTCGTAGGTCACATTTTTAAGGCAAGTGATGAAAAATAAATGATCAAAAAAGCAATATATTATTCACAGTTTAATCTCAAAGTGCCTCAAGAATTACGTTGCACTGTGTTTGTGCCATATTTTTGGCAACTATAATAGAATAGTTACTAACAATCTAAGTCGCATGAGACTGCAGTAATATGACAATAATGACTACCATATTTGAAAATATATTTGACTACAAACTTCAAAAAGCCAAATATGAACCATTTTTGAAGTCGAATATCTTAAAAATGGATATTCTTTAATTGTGTTCATTTTGAAATCATCAGAAAAAGTAGATTTTTCTCTACTAGAATCATCTTCTTTTACTTTCGTGTCTCGATGATTAAGGCAAGAAAAATGCCTTTGAAGATGGCCCACTTCATCCTTTATGAAGGTTATTAATTCACTAATTATTTCTAGATTTGCATCATATTCCCAGATGTTAAATGCTTTTATTATAGCTTATTAGTTCATTATTGATTTGAGTTGGCCTCATGGAATCTGGATATTCTGAAGAATTAGCGCCAAGCTCCATTGGTCTTGCTGACCATACAACATGCCATCTTATAACATACACGTGAGGTAAATGTACCTTAAAGTTGTTTCAGGACTTTGGATGTGAGCAATAGGACCTTCAATTAAAAGAACATGCTGCATCTGGAGCTTAAACTTTTCGGATGAAAACTGGCCCAAATATGGGTCAAAACTTTTTCGGCGAAATATATCATTTTCGTAGTATTTTCGCCAGTTTTCACCCAACTAGTGGATTTTCTGAGAAATATCGAGGTCATGGGTAAATTTTACTAATGACAAAATTTCACTTTTCTCCGAAATTTGTTGTGAAGACATTAATTTTAACTAGAGTATCGTGAGCAGCTCATCAAATTCCTTCGGAAATGATATGTGGCTCTCTTGGGTTTGACTTTTTTTTGTGTGGTTGTGTTTTCTAAACTAAGCTACTTGACGTGGAATGACCCTTCTAATACACAAAGAGTGTAATTTATGTTCATAACAAAAAAACTGGTTTTTGAATCTTATACTGAGTGTGACTTTCTTTCAATATTTTTATTATTAAATTATTTTCAAAGCACCCTCGCTTATCTATTGTGATAAAGCGTCTTTCAGCACTGAATTCTACACAGGAATAATTATTGTGCTTATTATCTTGTTCATGGCAACCAAGAAAAATAAACCCGATACATGCCAGGTAAGACAAAGTAGGAATTATCGATAGGTATTACATTTTGCAAGGGTACATAATATGATGAAATTTCATACCCCCAACAACAAAACTTGACACACAATACGTGCGGAGTAACCAAACAAAACAAATGAATCGATAATTTGTTTTACGCGTTCTTGGGCAGATCTCTTACAAAATATATAAAGCAAATAGAAACGCGGAATGGAGTGTGTATACACTTCAGCTCGATAACTAAGATGGACGAGTTTAAATCGCTTGGATCGACGCTCGTGGACTGGAGAGACGTACTTGAATGCATAAAGGCTGTCTTGGGCCTGCATTCAAGTTGATTTTTACAGTGCCCCAGAAAGTTTCGTAGGTATGCAAATTTGACGATTTAGATTAAGCTATCTATACAGGGTGATTCACAACTTATCCAAAAAAATTTGGGAATAGATGTGGCATGAGAAATGGAGTCAATAAAGTAAAAAAAAATTTTTAAATTCCTTATAGTTTCCGAGAAAAAAAAATTATTGAACTGTAGCTTTTAACGTCATTCGCAATATGCGTAGAGAGCCACGTGGCCTCAACGACTCCGAATACTGAAATCCGATTTTACAATCGTCGTTGCGATAGTGTTTACAATAGTTTTTTTTTAGTAGTTAATGTCAAAAATGTCTTGCGTATATAGCAACTCGCAGTTGATGGATATCGTTATTATTTATGGTAAAGCAAGACAACATTTGTATTTATGAAACATTTATGTTATGGTGAAACAGGACAACATTTGTGTTAGTTCGTCGAAACTGAGTAAGATGGGCCCAAATGAGTTTACAAGTCGGTGGACAAAGTTTTGAACCACAAATTAATTTTATTAATTAATAATATTAATAGTGGCAAAAGCAGTTCAATTTGCTGATATAAAGTAGGTGCTATAAAATTCTATTTATTCCTTTCCTTGCGAAATTCTTTCAAGTTTTTGTCCGTTTTTATCACTCTTTGCCGCCGTCCGAGGACAGGTTTTACAGTGGATCAGTTTCCAGTGCCGTGTAGAAGTGTACTTTTAAATCATTTTCAAACTGCCCTTTTTAATTTTTTTCATTACAAAATTGTATTTGTAAGAGTCCCCTGTATATCCAATTTTTTTAATAATATAATAAGTTCTGAATCACCCTGTACACAAGTGTAAACGCCTACTAAAATGTAGGGAACCTAAAAGGATAGGTATATTTTGCATACCTACATTTTTGGTATCAAAAAACATTGTTTGATTAATTTGATAGATGCAAATTACAATAATTAAGCTAACATAAGGGTTTTTCCATTTTTCATTTTTTTTTATTTCTCCGGAACGACTTTAGACATTTGATTGAAATTTGGATTCTGATAAGTATTTAAAAATTGCATATTTTAGTATGATAACGGTATGCGGTTTCACTCCCTAGTGTACGCTCAAAATGGCTTTGAAAAAAATAAAAAAAAAATTGTACGTCACCGAATTTTTGCTTTTCAATAATTATTACATTCTTATCTAGACAATTAAATTGTACAATTAAAGTTACCTCTACTTTTTTATTACGAAACACCAATACAGTTGTGGTTATGTAACACAGATACGTTAGATGTCCTAATATTTACAATACAGGGTGTAACTCTGAATGGATATCATATTTATACCGATACTATCTGTGACCTTTAGAAACACCCACCAATAGCTTATTTTTTCGAACTCCAACGTGAAAACTTCATTTTTTACCTTTCTATTAGTAATGTTCATACCCCGCCGCTGGACAAGATAGTGTGACCTCAAACAATGGCGCGCGTTAGACGCAGCGCTTGCACAATGGGCAACTGGGCTATGCATTGTTGTCAAATATCATAATTTAAAGGAAAGTATATGAAACACTACTTAACAAGTAATCTAACAGAAAACTCAAGCAGTACTCAATGAACTGCACAAAAATAAGTAAATAATTTGTTTAATCACCTGAATTTTACAGCATGTAACACTTGAAATTTTGTAGCTAATCTTCCATGGCGTTTAAAATATCTGGTTCCTAATTTCTCATTCTCCGAGTTGGTTCCCTTTCAACATTAGTGTATTAGCGTTCAAAGATTCCATAATCTCATAAATGTTGAACCAATTTAACAAACAATTTCGTATCTGACATCGTCTTCTGCTTTTTCTGGGCAAAAAGTAGGCTCTAACCGTAACAGCTCTTTCTTGATTCGTATACTTTTCACAATATCATACAATTTGAAGATGAAGTCACAAAAATACGCTGGCACTTTACGAACAAATCCGTTTACCATCCCGTCATATCATACCAGGTCTGAAGATAATTTGCAGTTGCCGTCTCTCAGTGGCAATAACAATGGCATTTTAGAAGTATAGCTGCAGCGAACCTCCATTCCCTCCATTCGGGATATGATGGAATTCTGTTTAAATTTAAACTGTGACAGTGACAGTACTATAATCCAGCTAAACTAAATCAATGTCAGAGGTCATTGACACTGAGATTCACAAATTAAATACATACACTGCTGAAAAAAATTACAGTATAAACAATTAATTATAAGTCGACTATTTATTTGATTAAAAAAAAAAAGAATTTCATTTTCGTATTCAGGAGAACACGTACCCTAAAAAAACTGAACCCACTTAAGGTTCAGGACTCACACCACCATTGCGGATCTTTAAAACTTTACTTTCCATGTTACGTTTGACAAGTTCTATTTTAATACAATATTAAGACATTTTACATACGTTTTCCTTCAACGTTTGTATTGTACTGTAAATTTTGTAAAATCACATTTGTTATCTTCTCCTGTTTTAGTTTGACGCCATATTTTAGAAACATTCTTATAATGGGTTTTTATTACCCTATCTCATTTGGAAACGAAATCTATTGGTTAATATTAACCCCTCTACAAGTGAAAATTAATGTTTTAAATTAATCAAAATTGCGCTTAACTGAAAGTAGCAACAAATATCGTTTATACTTTTCTACTTGTAATATGCTATGTCTATAAAAATATTCTGCGAAGTTACTTCCGACATTAATGGAATTTTAAATTTAAAGTTAATTAAAAGTTTTATCAAATTTATTAAACGATGATGAACCCAAATTTTATTCTGCATAGGTTCCACCCATGATTCCATAAACAATATGTAGCGGTATACTGTTGTTGTTGGTACCCAAGTAGTATGCATTGGAACAATAAATTATAATCCATTTTAACTAGCAAAGTGTGTTAGTAGGTAATATACCATTTGTTTGTGAAAGTGTATATGAAGAATGATACATAACTGAATAAAAATATTATGAGACTGACAATTACAATTAAATAACGGATGTTGCGCCAACCAGTAGTATGGCGGAGTACTATTTAAAACCGAGTGGTGACTGCATAAACAAAAGTTTTTCCGTTAAAAATATTTTCAAGAACAAAATGCAAAATTTTTAACATACGTGCAGAAGAAATCTTGCATAGCGCATTATATTCAATAAATAGTACTAAACCACAACCAAATGTATTTTTTTGCTTTCAGTTTTTATAAAATTATTTTCCATTGCAATTCTGCTCTCTGTCATTTCGTTAATTTCATAGTTGGTTGGAAAAGGTAATACGCAATATTGACAACGTGCAAACAACAGAGTTCTGGAACTTTTTAGTGTCAGTGTAGACAATAATTTAAGTGTAGTTTAAGAAATGAATTATACAATTCGACTATTTATTTAATTTAACAATAAATATTAATAATTTCATATTAGTGTTCTGAAGAACATGTAAGTACTGTTATACTTATAAGCTGATTCTCACTTAAAGTTACACCCTGTGTATTTATTGAAGAGCTTGCTACATCAGTACCTTATGTATTCGAACTTTTCAATTATACAATGAAAATACTGGACAAAGTATTCTCTTATTCCTTGATCTTTTTTTATTTTATTAATCTCGAATTATCCAGAGTAATGACCAAACCTTTATGATCAGATCACTTCACTGCTTTAGAAAATAACATGCCTTAAAAGGACAAGTCACCGACAGAAAAAAATACGCACCGGGCGTTTAGAGTTTTAATTGCTAGGTACATCTATTTTTTTTAATATTTGTAAACATATTGGTAATTGGAAAAATATATTGAAATAACTAAATTAGTAAGATATAAAAAAATGTTGTTTGTATTGCGAAAATATGCACGTATGTAAGTCTGCTTGTTAATTTGCCGTCTACAATTTTTCGACCCTATATTCTCAATTCTGGGAATATGTAAACGAAGGTGAAACTTACTAAAAGTACTCGTAGTTCAACTGTTGTTAAAGTTCACTTAACGAAGACAAAATAAAATATGTAAATAACAGTATGTACCCAATAATCAATATTATCTCAAGGCTAAGTTTCTTAGTTCAAAGCTTAAAAAACTTCAGAAAGGAGAAAATTATTCAGCTTTCTCCGACTTTCGTCTAGTTTGAAATAACCCTGTCGAACTGTCAGATAAATAGATATAATATTATCTCCTCTGTACAAGGCGATTCTTTTACCTTGAGGAAAAGGCAAAATCAAGCAAAAAGGTTTATTCAAAACTTGGCCAGAAATGCCCGTTTCCGACCTTCAAAATATAAACCTTCAAAATTTTTTAATTTATTTTTATATTTTTTAAAGAACGTGCAATGGAAGCTTCAAAAAATTTGAAATAGTAATACCTAGTTTGCACTTATAAAACCATGCTAGTAAATCCGAATTTAGATTATCAGCGCGATATGTGGAGGTCAGTCTCTTTCGTAAACAGTTAGTTAAATTTATATTCAATCATCAAAGCCTACTTAATAATTTTTTAATAGCCCCTACGTAAGGGAAACCCAGCTAAAAGTAGTTGATGATGCTCGAGGTCATCTAGCCGACCATCCCTGTGAAGCATAAGCCTCTGAGCGGAAATAGAAAATATCGCCTATGTTTTGAATTTTTTGACTGAAACTGTTCGTTTCAAACATTCTAAGCTGCAGCAGACGATATCTGTAGTCCGATACCTAGTGTTTACTAATTTTTTTTTTCAACATACGTATTTATCCATGGGCGTAGGTAGGGTGGGCCTAGGGCCGTATTAACCTATGGTATGGCCTGGGGCTGCAATTTCTATGAACTTTAAAAAAAAGCTCACGCAATTAGTGACTTACCGATAGAAAATTTCAAAACCTTAACACGTTTTGGTTTGATTTAAAAAAAGTCACGCAATCAGTAACTTACTGATGAACATTTATAAACCTAAACACCTTTTGCTTTGGCCTGGGTGGATCTTAAGAGGCCAGCTGGTCAGCCGGCTAATCTAACCAAAAAGATATTTTTGGATCTTTTTTTTCTGGGGAATTATCTACAAAATATTTTATGATTCTTCTAATACCTATTTGTTTTTTTTAATATCTTTATTATTCAATTTAATTTGTATTCAATTAGTAGTTGTAGTTTTAATACGCATAAAACATTATTTTGATGACCTGTTATTATTTATTTTTAACATAAATTCCTGTGTATCTTGGTTGGCCTATGCTTTATTTTTAAAGCCATTAAAATTCAGTACCTATTCATACAAATTTCTCATTATCGTAAACTTTACCATAAAATATTTTTACTGCAAATCTTTATAGTAAAATTGCATTTAATTTTTTTTACAAGAAATGTTAAAGAGCTGTCTAAAATTTCTTTTATGTTGACAGAAGGAATAACCCAATAAATATAGGAAAATAACATACAGGGTATCCCAACGAAATTTGACCCCCCCTATAATTGGAAAACCGAATAATATTTCAAAATTCGCCGAGACCCGTCGATTTTTGTTCTTGGGGGAGGTTTTTTGACAGTCAAGCCAACTCGATATGTTCATCCCCCTAATGCCTAGCAACCCCAACTTAAAAATTTCAAATGCAACTACCCCACTTGTGGCACATCATTTTAAAGCCCTTTTCATTGCGAATACAGTGACGTACCGTTTTTAGAAATCGGTTGAGATTTGACAGAATTATTGGTTACAAACGAAAAGATGACAAACCAACTTACGCGTAGTAATTTCTACACAAATGCCCACCACTAATAAGTTTTTCATCTACTACACATGACCGCATTACCTAATTGTTATTGATGTGTCTATCAGTTTACAAAAAAGTCAGAAATGAAATAAAAAAGCTGAAGCAAATAAAACTAGATACTAAAATAGTTATTAGTAGAAGATACTTAAGTTTATAGGAATTCAGACCTTTTCAAAATAACAAAAAATCAGTACTACAAAAAAAGTCGGTGTTTTTTGCTTGTGACCAAGAAATCGTTAGTTTCAGCCGTTATTGAAAGTATTAACGTGTGTTCGAAATGGTTTATTCTATCGCGGAAAGAGTAGAAATTGTTGCAATTTATTATCGAAATCACGATTGCGCTAAAGCTACAGCACGAATTTTTAATGCCAATCATCCTGAAAAAAATGTAAACCACCAGTACGTTAAACACCTGATTGACAAATTTGTTGCAACAGGTTCGCTTTTAAACAAGAAACGTGAAGTAATTGGGCCAGTTCGAAATGAAGCAGTTGAAGTGGCAGTTTTGGGTCATGTACAGATGGATAATAAGCAATCGATTACAACTGTGTCTCAAGCTTCTGGCGTATCCCGTTCCAGTGTTCATCGAATTTTGAAAAAACACAAGTTTCATCCATTTAAGATGACGCTGGTTCAAGAGTTACATGAAGATGACTTTGATCGCCGTAACCAATTTTGCGAATACTTTAGTGAACAACTTCTACTGAATCCAAATCTTCTCTACAATACATGTTTCTCCGACGAATGCACATTTATGTTGAATGGCGAAGTGAATAGACACAATTGTCGTTATTGGAGTGATACTAATCCGCATTTAATCAGGGAATTTCATACTCAGACACCTCAAAAATTGAATGTTTGGGCAGGCATTTTGGGCGACCATCTTGTTGGACCATTTTTCATCCAAGGTAATCTCGATGGAAACACCTATCTAGAATTATTGGAAAGTACAATTGATCCTAGGATAACAGAGATTTTAGAAAGTGACGACAATTTACTAGAAAATGAAATAACCTTCCAACAAGATGGTGCGCCCCCGCACTATGCTGCTGCTGTGCGACAATTTTTGGATGACCATTTCCCGGGGCATTGGATTGGCAGAAGAGGTCCCGTCGAATGGCCACCAAGATCTCCGGATCTGTCCCCTTTGGACTTTTTTCTGTGGGGTCATTTAAAATCACGAGTGTACGCCACTCAGCCGGAAACATTGCAAGTGCTACGTCAGAGAATTGTAGAAGAATGCCGATTAATAACTGCGGATGTCTTTAATAATGTTCGAACAGAATTTGAAAACAGACTGTATTATTGTTTGGAAGTTAACGGGGGTCATTTTGAGCAATTCATCAAATAAATCTGATTTATTATTTGCTTCAGCTTTTTTATTTCATTTCTGACTTTTTTGTAAACTGATAGACACATCAATAACAATTAGGTAATGCGGTCATGTGTAGTAGATGAAAAACTTATTAGTGGTGGGCATTTGTGTAGAAATTACTACGCGTAAGTTGGTTTGTCATCTTTTCGTTTGTAACCAATAATTCTGTCAAATCTCAACCGATTTCTAAAAACGGTACGTCACTGTATTCGCAATGAAAAGGGCTTTAAAATGATGATGATGAAGTGGGGTAGTTGCATTTGAAATTTTTAAGTTGGGGTTGCTAGGCATTAGGGGGATGAACATATCGAGTTGGCTTGACTGTCAAAAAAGCTCCCCCAAGAACAAAAATCGACGTGTCTCGGCGAATTTTGAAATATTATTCGGTTTTCCAATTATAGGGGGGGTCAAATTTTCGTTGGGACACCCTCTATTATTATGAACACATTAAATTAACCATTCTGTAAATATTCTCTTGAAAAAATAACAGGTTCTCTCTGATGTTCAATCGCCTATCGAATTTTAAACAATACTTTAAAAATTTCGCTCTTAATCTATTGGTTTCACTGTAACACAATAGTGCACTGCAATATTTTACCTCATCTACGAGATTAGAGCTCTACTTTCTCTTTTAATAATACATACTATTATCTGCATTTATCACACTTTAAATCAGTTGTGAAAAAAATTATAGACTAGTGACTACTATAGCAAAGAGAAATAAACGTTATTAAATTGACAATATGGTTCAAGTTATAGAAAATGGGTACATAGATATACAACAATATTAAAAATATAATTGATACAATAGAAACATTTAACAAAGCCGAATTGCCGATATTATCAGTGTCTAAGCACCGACATTATTTGATTTTTTACTTTCTTCTTTTTTTTGTATAAAACTGTTTTCACATAAAATGTGCTAAATCAAAATGAGTATAGAAAGGCGTAAGAACTAACAAGTGAGAGGCAATTTTAACATAAGAAAACTTTCATTTGATATTAATTGGAAGTAAAGAAACTTGCGAAGTGGTCTATTTAATAAATTCCAATAAAATAAGCTGATAAATTAGAATTAATGAAGGATTAACGAAATTCTTTAAAAGTAATCTAAAAGTCGCTTTATATTATGATCGTCAGTACGTCAAACCAACAATCTACAAGATTATACTATTAAAATACAGTGTTTTCCTAAGTAAGTGGATATACAGGGTGCAGCAAAAGGTCCTTGTGAAGTCTGAACTATTACGTACTAACATAATGAAATGAAATAAATGTTAACAAATCAGCATACCGCTCGCTCGAGCCAGAGTCCGCCCATCACAGATATACAAATTGGTGATTTTGTCATCTACTTTCAGATGCCGTTTTCAGAATTTAAATCGAACCATTTTTGATAAATAGCCACGCTGTGCAAAAAAAGACCCTAATTTGTTTATAATGCAATTGTGCAAAAACTATGCATCGGACATAAACAATCCCGCTCACGATTAAACTACATATTATTATCTGTCATTTTTGAAAAAAAGGTCTATTTTAGAGGTTTTTCTAAATTTTTTCTGTAAAAAATGAACCGATGGGTCGCACAAAAAAACATTTTATAGCCATTTATACCATTCTTATTCTCTACAAAACTCCTATTGAGACGATTCCATAATTATTTTTCGAGATATAAAAAACCAAAAAAATGTCACTTTTTTGCAGTTTTTATTGTATAAAAAAAAATTAAGTGTGCCAAAAAATCTCTATTGGTTGGCCTAGTAGTGAATCGTCGCAACAAGAATCTAAATCTTTGTCTAAAGAGCATGTTTCGTCTTTAAGAAAGTGTTTCTGATTTCGTATAGGTTTCCAAATAAACTCAAAAAACGATAAAATTGAAAGAAACCGAAATTTCTGAAATCTCAAAAACTAACAGATATTTTAGATATCTCTGCGAAATTATTACACTAATTTTATTTTACCCAAGAAAAACAATGTGCAAAGTGCAAAGAGTTTTGAACCACATAGGTACACACTTTAGGTATTATGGGAAGGAACCTATCGAGTTTATTATTCCAGTAACTGAGATGACTAAGATGGAAATTTTGGAGAGTTTCCTAAACCAACATCATCTGAATAGAATTAACATTAAAGGTTTAACATGTATTTATACTTATTTAATGCAAGTCTGAGTTCAGTTACTTTGACTATGATATATTCTGAAGGTTTTATAAGTTCATTTTTCGATAGTAAGTAAAATAGATTTGAAAGACATCAGATTGGCTGTGTACACTAACGAAATAGAATCATAATTAATAATAATAATGTACCATGACGCCTATTGAAGGAACAAAAATGCTTATTCATTGCTTACCTGGCATTTTAAATGACCACTTGTGTAGTTAATGAAAATTTACATACTGTTACCTATATGTATTAGGTTTCCTTGATCCATCGATTTTCACCTATTATAGTTTGTTTGCTTATTATATTAAATTTATGTAAACATACAGCTTCTACAAATACAAATTCGATATACCGACTTTATTCTGTCCTAAAATTCATGTGCTAAAAGTTGGATTTGAAATCACATAAATAAAGATAAATGTTCTGTGAGTTTTATATAAAACTCTCAAGCCAGATATCTCGAGAACCAAACGAAATATCCAAATTAAAAAAAATGTAGATAAATGATTTAAATTCTGAGTGCAAATTACATTTCTCTTGGTAGTAAGGGCGACGCCGACGTCGCGACACAGATCTAAATGCAATTTTGTAATATAAATAATTTAGATATCTCCTGGTTTTTAAAATATCGGATTGGTGAGTTTTAAATGAAACCTGTATTGGTATATGCGGCAACTCTAAACATGTGCATTTCTAATACTAAGTATACATTTTCAGTATCTTTGAAACATTAAATGTAGCATTAAAAATATTGAACATATATTTAAAATTCCATGGTTCTTCCTGTTGTTACGCCATGGCCTGATCGCCACCAATTATAGACTTACAATGCGCTTCCTTACTCTTAGCAAGGAATCTTTGACTGTACTTATTGATCTTGGGTTAGGCTCCGTGAGGGCCTCGGATGCGGTAAAGGTTTTACTAAGTCGTCACTGAAGATGAACTGCGGAACGGAACATCTCGGAGGATTACCACTGTCTGATAGAGCGTTTCGGTACGATTATTCTGAATACCGATTTTTTTCATCCCGATACTCGATATTACAGCTTACGATACAATGCGATCTTATTCTGGCAATACCTATCGACGGTGAAGTGAACCTTAAAACTTGAGCTATACCTAGTTAAAAAGCATTATTTTAAATATAATTTTTTATACTCCGCGGTCGAAATTATAGAGAGTGACTCAAACATAATATAAAAACACTATTACCATAATGCGTATAAAATATAAAATGATTTTTATACTGTTCAATATTATTTATCTTTGTGCCGCTCGCTACGCACATCGATAGAATCTATAGTCGTCTATAGACTGAATTACACTGAACGTCGATCTATATTCTATCTCTGTCTTTTGCAGTTGGTAGGGAATAGGGAAATGCTTTTTAGTGGGTGTAAACGGACTTGATTTACCCGTCCTGAGAAACGTCATAGCATTTACATAATTAGAACTTCCCACGAAATACATAACTTCTGTTTTACTTCCACATTACCCCAACCTACGTAACACTAATGTATAATAAAATTTCATGTCTTCAAAATACGCATGTGAAAATAAATTTACTAATATAAGAACATTCTCACCATAATTTATCGAAGTTCAGTAGTATGTGCTATAGATTTCTTATATTTATAAAATCTTTGAAAAACATTCCTACACGATTCCATACATGTTATGCTTTATTGGCTGAAGAATAAATTAAATTTCAAATAAATAAGTAGAACTTGTTCTCGGAAGTTTCAAATAGTTACGGGTGAAAACATTTTAAAAATTTGTAAATTCTTATGATAAAGATAACCGAAAAACGTCAGATTTAATCCTTAAGCTCACGTTTTACAGGTAGGTAAAGATGGTCGTATCTCCTACACATTTCTTTAAATATTCTCGAATAAAAGTGTGTTTTATGTTTCTAATAACCTTTTCGAAAAACATTCCTATAATGTTTCTAAAAATACACAGTTATTTAATTATTTTTCCTACGTTGGCATTGATGGAATTTTCAATCAAAAAGTTATTTTTTTAAAAAGCTTTAAGTTGCTTAGATCACTGAGTTCAAAAGTGATGTCATAAACTTATATCATGTTTGATTTCTTATCCACAAAGTTAAGCACAAAAAATAAGTTACTTGCTCTATTATTGCATTTTGACAGTTAGTTGACAGCTTGTTGACAGCTGTAAGCTGATGACTACATAATTTTATATCATATTTATATTCACTTATCTAAAAAACTTGAAGTTATAAACAAAAAATAATTTTTTGACTTTATTACCGGACTTTGAAGAATTGTTGACAGCTAAATGACAGCTGCCGATAGTCGTTGTTATTGATTTGATATCGTCTTTGAACTTACCGAACTAAAAAAAAAGAAAGATAAAACATAAAAAAACAAGTTTTTGGCTTTATTATAGCACATTGACAGCTATTTGACCGCTGCCAACTGTCAATTTTGAAATTCTAACAACAGATCTGAATTCAGCAACCTCAAAAATATAAACCTAGATAATAAAAAAAATGAAATAGGCTATTTCAAAAGTCTATACACACTGCGCATATACATAAATCCGTGGAGGATATTCGGAGCTTTAAAACTCTGTACCGGCCAAACTATCCATTTTTGAGCTTTGTGGCCATTGAGACAATTGACCAGTATGATGAACTCTATCACATATCAAAAATTCAGCGAATTTGACCGGGACCCAATTTCCATAAGATTTGTGCGGGGTCCTTTGTAATGAGACATCCTTAGAACCTTCAGACTATTTCCTTTCAGTGATCTAAGTGATCTGTAATCGTTTTTGCCGGCAAAAAGATTCGGGGTTCTTTGTCTATTATATTGGATCCGCCATTTTGAATTTTAAATCTTCAATAGTAAATTTCTAACTGCACTCTCAAAAAACTCCAGACGTTACTTTATGTGAGATGTACTCGTTTTTATATGCGTTTTATTTCCGCCATATTGGATACGCAATTTTGAATTTCGTATTTCCGATGATAGATTTCTTTTGAAAGCCTCTTAACAGACGAACATTTTAAGACGCTCTACACCTAAATCGGTCAATTCAATTTTTGTGTAGGGTGATCGGTTTGACGTGAATTGTTCAAATTTTTTCCTCTTTATTATATTAGAGGTTTAAGTGAGACCAAATTATCTTCAATAATTATACTTTTGCATATCTTATTGCATCGATGCAATTGAACTCATCTGCAGAGACAGTACACAATGATTCTGACCAGGTACGTTATATCTATGTCCACTCGGCATCTTGTACATAATTGTTTTAAACATACCTAATATCGACGATTGGTCTTATGGTTTTGCTCGTTAAAAATTTACACGTCTTTTTATTTTACTTTTAAAAAGTTGAGACGAGAAGAATTTTGGTTGGGTTCTCCGTTCAATCGCGCCAACTTCCAGTGCCGCCATTGCGATGAATACCTACTGTCGGAAACCTTAAAAAAAACCGTATCCTTGTCTGCTTTGAAATCTGAAATAAAATCATTACTTTCGTCTACAGAATTGTCAGTTATCTTTCTTTTGTAAGATAAAATCATTATTATAGGTGATACAAGAAAAAACTCGAATAAATTCAGTTTTATCCACCCTTAATGCAGGTGAAACAATGTATATATATTTATGTAACATTAAAACTGTACCTACAATCTGCATATTCATATTTGATCAAAGTTAAAGTATAAAAAGTATATTTTCTGAAACTTTAAGCTGACTAATGAGCATCGTATTGCTTAAAGTGTACAGAGTGATCTAAATATTCAATACATTTATTTCTATACTGTTCAAACGTTTAAATGTGACAAATATTTTTTTCTACAAAACTGTTAAAAGTGGGCTTTTTAATTGTCATTTTTGATGTTAAAAATGTCATTTTTTGACACGCGTGTTAAAAGTAAGTTAAAAGTAACTTACTTTTAACACGCGTGTCAAAAAATGACATTTTTAACATCAAAAATGACAATTAAAAAGCCCACTTTTAACAGTTTTGTAGAAAAAATAGTGTATGATATACGTGTTAAAAGTGATTTTATTTTGTTCGTGAAGTTAAAAAACTCGCTACGCTCGTTTTTTAATCATCTTCACTCACAAAATAAAATCTTACTTTTAACACGTATATCACAAATAGCTATTATGTAAAATTAGAAACAATGTTTTGTAATATATACTCAGATAAGAGTTCATTAAGTGCATTAATAATAAGAGCGATTAAAAGGTAATTGCTTTAATATTGATCTTAAAATGATTAATATCAAAATTATTGCAGAAATCAAATTTAATTTGTATAGGTATTTGCTACTTTTACATACAATAAATAAATAACATAATTGTGAAAATGACGTTAAATTGTTATAATTAGTTTTGATAACAAAAACGTTAAATTAAAGTGTATCATTTGCGTTTTGAGATAAAATCAGCGGTGTGAAATTTCTCTTTAAATAAAAGTAAGTTATGAAAAATCCTATCTTGACTAGTCCTATACTAATCTATATACATTTTATTCTTATAATTCTTCAAAAACAGCCTTATTAAAACAACACGCCTGTCAAAACCCTACTACAAATTAATTGTGGAAATATGCTTAGAAATTAAGTTGTTTTGATGTTTTGTATCTTTTAAGAGTACTTATTTGACATCAGCATCACATTTGTATTCTAATTAGAAGTGTCACATTTAATTATCTTATAAATGTCAAATAAAAAGAAAATTCAACATGGTTTTAAGGTTAACGATTATTGCTACTGGAAAAATTGTATAAAATATGAATTTTCTTACGAAGTTAATTTATTGGAAATAAGGTAATTTCGCATGCAGAAGATGGCTTTTTTCGTGATGAGAATGATCCAAGTATAATACCTATTTCAAATTAGATCCAGCAGGAGTGAAATAAGGTAACTATTTCTCGCGGATAAAAATAAAAATTCCATAAGAATTTTCAAACAAAATATGAGGGTATAGAGGTTAAGCGCATTGTTATTAGCGGACCATAGTTGAAAATCAGAATATTCCAAAATTATGCACTTTACATTTATATGAATACCTACATGGATAGATTCAGCTTTTCAGTTTTTGAAAAATTAGTAACAATAACTGATTTCTGTCTAAAACCCTCGGTGTTGTCAAGGCTTAAAACTGTCATGGTTTTTGAAATTAAACCGCGCGTTTTCAAAAAAACCCAAAGGTATAGACCAGGCAATAAAGAGAAAAATATGTAGATTTTCGCGGCCCGGTCCGATTTGAATGCGGTTTTTTGCATTTTGTTCAGAAAGACCGTCGGAAAAAAGTCCCACTTTTTTTATTATCCGGAAGTGGCGGAAATGCATCGCGGGTGCATAAAGTGCATCTAGAAATGCATCGCATCCGAGAAACTTGCCAAAGTGCACGAAATACCGCAAAAATTGGTACTCGGGGGTTTTGGGGGGCGCAGAATTCGAATATGCATATATCCAGTCCACCCGACCCCCCGGGGGGCGACTTCTGTCCGCCTGGTGGGCGCGGGGGCGCGGGGGGCACATGGATTGCAAGGTTCTCCGAATGACTGGAAACGTGGATCACGGGGGTTTTCGCGGGTGCTGATTCCGAATTCGAGGGTGAAAAATATCCCCTGTGCTCGTGGAAGGGGGCACTGGGGGGGAGGGGTTGGGTATGAAATCTAAAGTTCCCGGAATGACTGGAAAAATGGATCTCGAGGGTTTTTGCCGGTGCTGATTCCGAATCTGACCCTGCCAAATGCGTCCGATGACTATTTTGGGGAAGGGCGTTAATCCTCTAAGAAGGATGAATATAAATTAATGGAAAATCATGGGACGAAACTCAATCTAAAAAGTTCGGTTGGAAAAAGGAAGGATAAGCCTGATAATTTTTTTAAATATATTTATTGTTCTAAAGTATAAAAGTATATTTATTGTTTTCAAATATATATTGTCTTAAAATATATTCAATGCACATTCCTTCTGTATTAATTGTCACACGGGCTCATTTATCAAACAACTATATAAACAACTATAAGTACCAAACAAAATTATCTTCCTCCTCTTCCTCTTCCTCGTTCTCTTCCTCCTCCTCCCCCTCCTAAGATTAATCGTTATTGTTCATTTTCTGTTACAGTTTTTCGAGTGATCTTAACTTCTTAACTTATACACTTAATTATATTGAAGTTTCTCGGACTCCTACTGCTCACTTTTTGCTCAAAATCATGTATGAAGGAATCAAATTATAGAACTGTACTCTACCAACTTTGAAATCTATATACAGGGTGTTTCTGAAATAAGTGCGTTCCTTTAAAAGCGTGATAGAGGGCATGAAAATGAAATTCTAGTAAGCATGGTCTAAAACATTACGTTTTAAATTGAAAAAAAATCACATGAAGGTTTAAACAAATTTAAAGCCGTCCCTGGTGCGTCAGCCAGAAAACATCTTTGATATCGAAGCTGCCGCGTGCCACAGTGCGAAACCGCTGATGGCGATTTTGACGGTTTAAACTTTGTGTTCGAAAATGTTACGGTAACGAACCGCATACAAAGACAAGTCTCATTTAAATTGTACTGACATTCTCCGTACATTCACACCATATCTGTTAGTTCTTGACCAGAAAACATTTTATACGCCGGCTAAGTAATGCTACAACAAACAAGTAAAGAACAGTACTGACCTACCATCAGATTTGCTTGATTGTAGAAGTCACGTGGAACGTCAGCCAATTAGAGAAGCGCTTCACGCATGTAGCGAGTCCAAAGCATTCTGGCAGCGCACATGCACAAGATGCACAGGGTCGGCTTACATTTATGGTTAATTTTCTTAATTAATTTTCTCGAAAACAGAAGCATTTAGACCATCAGTTGCTCAATAAAAGTTGCTCAATTTCGTGCCCTCTACCACCCTTTAATAAACTAGTTCTTCAGTAACTGATTAAAAATGCATGCGTTAGGCGGAGCCACAAAAAGTACACATCGACACAAATAAATTTGCGTTTCTAACTCAGGCAGAGATAAGATGTAGCCGAGGCGATTTCGGATAGAAACCTTTTCCTTGACATGTCTATACTCGGCGGCCGAAATTATAAAGAGTGACTAATACATAATATAAAAACACTATTACCATAATGCGTATAAAATATAAAATGATTTCTATACGGTTCAATATTATTTATCTTTGTGCCGCTCGCCATGCACATCGGTAGAATCTATAATCGTGTATAGACTGAGTTACACTGAACGTCGATCTATATTTTATCTCTGTCTTTTGCACTTGGTAGGGAATAGGGAAATGCTTTTAGTGGGTGTAAACGGACTTGATTTGCCCGACCTGAGAAACGTCATAGCATAAGCGTAGACGAGGGGTCTAATTCCATGGCTATAATAAATTTATAAATTAAAAAAACACAACTGGGACGTTTTAAAATGCTGTAATAATTAAAATTGATCAAAGTGCCGGTTATAGCAAACCGTAAAAAATATTAGATGTTATGTTTTATTATGTTTTTTCAATATTTTCTATATCTTGTTGCCTTTTACGCAGACACGCCAATGGATTTTCGTTCCCGACACGCTTCATCCCCCTTACTAGTCCAAGAGCTAGCGATGAATCACTATCTATAATTTTGGCCGTCGAGTATAGTGCGCATTTGTGGGCGGAGCTATCTTACGTTTTGGGTTCTAACTTTGAAACCACATATTTAAGTAAAATTTAGTAAAATGAGCAGCAACAACTAGAGTTTATTTTTTTAAAAGTCCAAAAGCTTTTGAATAGGTTGGTCATAGCTTACGATAAACAAGTTAAAGATTGAAAATAAATATTTACGTAATAATCAAAATGAGAAAATTTAAATATCACTTCGACAGGTGTTTCAAAGCAGCTGCCCGTAAACTTTTTTATTCTACGAACGTTTGTGCACTGGGAACATGAAATAACATTCCAAGATTGTTATGAATTTGATTACAGTTTTATGTTATTCACAGTTTTTCTAGTACAGAGCCTTCATAAATGTTTACAAGCCACGTAACCACCGAGCTTAGGCAACCCAACATTGCATAATTGGTACTGGTAACAAAAATTCCCTAGATCTTGGCGTCACCAATATTAATGACTCGCTTACAACGATCAATAATAAACCGTTACGACAACGCTCGAGATAATGCGATCGCTGATTGGTGGAATAGTATCTCGTGTAAAACTACACCAATCACAGTTGATCAAACAGAATGTTGCGTCTTAATGTGATCTTGATCTTATTGTTAATAATTTTTAATTTTACCGAAATTTAATTGCCAATCTGAAGGAAATAAAATTATGGTTCCAAACAAAATTACTGGTCACCTGGCTTGTAATCATTTATGAAAGCTCTGTATTTGCGAGTGTTAAATAAATGTGTTCTTTTGGACGACCCCACAAAAAAGTTAAATAGATTTAGGTAAGGCAACCTAGGTGTACATAAAATATACCTCGCCTTTACCCATCGAACACCAAAAGCTTGTTTTTGGCTCACCAAACACTGCAAATGTGGTGAGCACAATCGTGCATTTTGGACACTTGCTTAGCAAATTGTTAACTTGTTGCTCTTGGTTATTTCATAGTTAAACAAATAAAAAATCGTAAAAAATTAAATTCTGCTTGTTGCAAACTAATTGCTGACTAATTGTTAACTAATGAAGAGTACTTTCTTACGGAAAACATCTTTAAAGTGGTTTTACTAAATAATAGTTTCCCTTTGCATGTTATCAGTGTAAAATTATGAAAAAATGTGTGTTGGGCCCATTCGTTTCTGGATACTCTGTAATAAATCGGTTTAACATCAAATCATGAAATCTATAATACAGTCGTAGTACAGTAGGTACGTCTAATTGTTATCAAAATATAAAAGGTAAGTTCGAATCGAACCTGTAAATCTACTGGTATCCTTTTGGTTCCGGATATCTCCGTTAGGAAAAAATATAAGGAGTACTAGTATTATTTTGACATCTCCTATTCCGAGCGATTAGTTGCACCCGGTATTTTTACCATTGTTAGTTAAGAATTAAAGTATACCCTACACCTACATCACACCAAGTTGCTCTTTCCTGAAGCAAGTAGCAGTGGGAAAGGAAAAATACTTTTATTCTGTAGATCCATGGTAAAAAAAACTACCTATTTAAAAATTATATATTTTTTTAGGTCTTGGATATCTTCAATACGATTCGACACGCAGGCGTGATAGGCCTATGGGCCTCACCGGTAAGCGGCAAAAAGCCTGGGGGGAAGCTCGGACCCCCCGTGATGCGCCAGTCCGGATTTGGGAAATTAGGGGGATTCTTAAACACAGCCGTTTCGGCTACCAAGAAAACCGCTCCAGGTAAGCCACAACTTTCTTGAAAAATCTTGAGAGCATGTAAAACGACTTCGCAAACTGCTACAATTGTACATACTACCATTGAGTTTAAAAGTAAAAGAAGTTCCTTGGGCCATTATCATTAAAAAAAAAACCTTAATGAATCAAGGATCTAAAGCCAGTTCTCAAGATCGTATGATTTTTTTTCTAAATACTTATACGATTTTAAACACAATCTAATCATGAAGAGTATGAGAAAATAATTGGCACATTTTTCCCGTGCCAAAAAATGAAAAATTTCTACTCCATTGGTTTATTCAGATTTGTCATAATTAGGCTATATTTAAAACTTGCATTTCTAGCGAAATAAATCCTATGATTTTATTTAGAAATAACTAGAGTTAGTATGTTACATTTTGTGAAGTGTTTTGTAGCGGTAATGTTAAGATAAAAAAAGTAATAAATCGGAAATGATCCTTTTCTTGAAAACACCACTAGAAGTTACAAGCAGTGACTGAACACAAACAAAGAGTTACAAAGAGTTACAAAGAGAGAGTTAAAATACCTTGCATCTACAAATTGTAGGTATATGATGAATGTGCCAATTGAATTAGCAATGTTAATAACAATAACAATACTCGTAAATTTAATTTAAAGTACTGTAATTCTTTTCTGCTTCAAGTTCATTTAAAATTTAACAGAATTGTAACGGTAACAATTAACAAATTAAATAATTTAATCATAAAGATCTAAAAAAAAGTTAAATACGGATCTGCAGTCGTTCGCCGCGGCCATCTGCTGCCACCTTGCAGTTCTAAATCAAAACATAACCACCTTATTCTAATTCGTTCCTCAACCGTATCCGGTGAAGTCGCTGTAGTTACTGTCGTTGATCATTTTTTGTGGCCTGTGGTCTCTCTCATGACGCCGTGTTGATTGTTGTAAAGTGTACCTACGAAGTCACGTCCAAAGAATAGATTTTCTGTGAGATTAACGAAAAAATATTCACATGAAGTACCACGAAAGGACCTTAGTCAACGGGAAATCAGGCCACGACACACCGAAACGTTCGCGAATTTCGAATAGCCCGCTCGTGAACCGTGTTATGGCCGGTAAGTTGTGTTGCAACATCGCCGTTTCTCGCCAACCGTGACCCCGATGAGGGGATATGTGAATTTTACTTGTGCAAAACAACTGTTTAATTATAAATAATGGAAGGTAATTTTGTTATTTGATATGGTGCAAACGATCGCATATTCTGAGAAGCAGTGACAGTCTGTGTTTTTTTGTTGGTCAAAAAATACGCCACATTCCTATCAAGAACTTCATGTCATGCCCATGTCGCTAAAACTCGGAGGGAAACTTTCTCTATACTTACGAGTCATAAAATTCAACCTCAAACATTCTACCTGCTTTTATGTTCACAAAAAATTATTCTGGTTTGTTATTCTTTGAGCCAATATGAACGCCAAGTTCCTAATGGCAGATCTTTTTTTCTCTTATTCTCTGTCTGACATAGATGTGTACACTTGAAAACAAATATATGAATCAAGTTTTACTAACATTCGGAAACGTTTCTATTGCTTTATTTAACAAATCCTGCTCTAATTTGCATTCAACTTTTTTCTTTAAAATAGGTTAGGGTCGAGGTTAAAGCAGAAATTATAGCAGATACACCTACCTACTGTAACTTTTGTTAGTAACATGTTACTATTATTATCTGTTATTGAAATTACTACAGAAAGTCTATCTGGAACAAAAATGAACATCAAATTAATGTCACCTACCAAACCAAGTAAAAATAAACAGTAATTTAAAATTTCATTATAATATATTAATTTAACATAAGTTGTCTCTATGATTAGGTTTCTTTGTAACAGAATTTAACATTTATTTTGCTAAATTATACATTATCTCATGCAGATAATGGAAACAAATGTTTGAATTTCATTATCTCATGTTTTTGTTATGTATACAACTTTTCCCTTATTTCAAATAAAATTTTGCTTGTCTATATATTATAAAAAAGATGCATTTAGTTATTATGAAATCAAAGATAAACATGACAATTAATATTTATGAATTCATTTAGAGAATTTAAACAATATGTTAATATGTACCTACTTATATAACTTAAACCCACTTTTAAATCATAAGTCTAGAGTTAATTTCTGTTGTGTTATTTTTACATAACATATAACCTATAACATATAACATAACCTACATAGGTAGGTTATCACAACTGACTTTTTTTCAAACATCTTTCTAACACCACCCAAATTGAAAAATGGAGATGTAAAAGGCAATATAATAATTAAAAAATATATAATCTTTGCTGATTAAAATCCTTTACTTACATCAATATCATATCAATTTTGCTTGATTAAAGAAATCTATTAACATGAATAAATCCTTTTACCAAATATACTTATAATTAAAAAAAATCATTGAGTTTCAGACTAGATACCAAATAAATGCGAGTTAATACTTAATCATATTAATTATTTTAAACATATCCAAATAGCTTCAACTTCTTTGATCCATGTTTGTTTCAGGGAATTTATATGGTAGATCAAACTTAATTAACCTTGACTTATAAATTTGTGTATCTATTTGTATTGTTTTTTGCATTCATCATTTATATCATTCTATCTTATTTTAAATTGTGGCTTCAACATTAGCACCATATCATGATATTACTAATTAAATCTCACAAGATTTAATAAGCATGTAATTTAAACTGTTCTATATTCATGTGTGCTTTTTAACTCATTGCCTAAAATTCATACCCAATACGGAGAAGTGGAATTTATTTATTTAATTAGTTTATGTAAACTGTTAATAGAATATAGTTAATCATGCTACTCGGTTTTTGCTTAATGTGTATATAGTATAAAAATTGAGAGATAAATAAATTCCATAGCATAGTCGTGAACTTTTAAAAAATGGTAAAAAAATATATTTTTGTATCTAGGAAATGGAGACATTCAGTGGTGCTTTTCTCAAGTGAAAGGGACATTAGATGATGACGTAACTGAAGCAGATATTATATCATGTGTAGAGTTCAACCACGATGGCGAGCTGTTAGCAACTGGAGACAAGGGCGGACGTGTAGTTATTTTCCAACGTGATCCAATTTCCAAGACGGTACTTCCGCGACGTGGTGAATACAACGTGTATTCTACCTTCCAATCACACGAGCCAGAGTTTGACTACCTCAAGAGTTTAGAAATTGAAGAGAAAATAAATAAAATTCGATGGCTTAAGCGGAGAAATCCAGCCCATTTCCTGCTTTCGACAAACGATAAAACTATAAAATTGTGGAAGGTTTCCGAAAGAGACAAAAAGGTTGAAGGTTACAATACAAGATCCGAAAATGGTTCACTCATAGATCCTGCCAATGTTAGTGCGCTTAGAGTACCTTCAATAAAGCCCATGGAGTTAATGGTTGAAGCTTCCCCACGAAGAATATTCGCAAACGCACATACTTATCATATAAATTCCATATCGGTTAATTCGGACCAAGAAACTTATCTTTCTGCCGATGATCTGAGAATTAATCTGTGGCATCTTGAAATTACAGATCAGAGTTTTAATATTGTAGATATAAAACCTACGAATATGGAGGAGCTCACCGAGGTTATAACGGCAGCAGAATTTCATCCTGTAGAGTGCAACTTGTTTGTTTATAGTAGTAGTAAAGGGACAATTCGGTTATGCGATATGAGAGCTGCTGCTCTTTGTGATAGGCATGCCAAACTGTTTGAGGAGCCCGAAGATCCTACAAACCGAAGTTTTTTCTCAGAAATTATTTCCAGTATTTCCGATGTGAAGTTATCGAACAATGGCCGATATATGATTTCTAGAGACTATTTATCTGTCAAAGTTTGGGATTTACACATGGAGACTAAACCTATCGAAACTTATCCTGTGAGTATTATTAGCATGTTATTAACTGTTTGGTGAACGTAAAGGGTACCCCAAAATTCATGCAAGAAGTTATTTCGATAGAAAACAAAGGTTTTTAATTAAAAATTGTAAATTTTTTATTGCTTCAAGAAGTATACAGTATAGAGTTATTTATGGAATAGCATATGGGGTAAATCTTTCTTTTATCAAAATTTTCCATGAGTGTTTTGCATAAATGGGGTTGAATTTTGTTGATACAGCCTTTAATTTACTCCTTCAAAGCCGGTCATGGGCTTGTTGGCATTTCAAAAAACCTTAAAGAAAAAAGTCAAATGGCATCAAATTTGTGATCTGGGTGGCAAATTCTGATCACCAAAACTGGAAATTATATGATTAGGAAATGACTCGTACCATAATTAAATTTTTTCTCAGGTTGTATGGCATGTGGCACCATCTTATTGAAACCACATGTCATCTACATCCATATCTTGCAGCTTAGGCACGAAAAATGTGATTATCATGTTGCAATAGCGAGCACTATTAACTGTTATTACTTGATTAGCATTTTTGAAGAAGAATGATCCGATGATGCCTCCAGATCAAAATCTGCAGCAAACGGTGACACTTTGTGGATGCATTTGTTTCTCAACAATCAATCGTGGATTTTCTGAACCCCAAATGCCATGATTTTGTCAATTAATGAAACCAGCACAATAAAAATGAACCTTATCGCTGATGATTTTGTTCGGAAAATCTGCATCCACTTGTTCTATAATTCATTCAACGAAATCTACTCCGTTGAAGTTTGTAAGCATGAAGAATGAAATCTTTCGTAAGAATACACAGTAGAGAGCTTCTTGAAATGCCCAATTCTTAACCACAGTGCTGCTAATTGATCTGTCTTCAGTCTTCCTGAATTTTTGAATTAATCTATTATTTTTAAAATATTGTTGAACAATGTAAACGTATTGTTCTTTTGTGTAGCGTTCCATTTTTAATACCCTGAATTGTCAGCTGTCACAAGTGTCACACTGTTTTTTCTCTCGTTGGCAGCACTATACTACCAAACAAATGGTGCAAAATTCAAATCTTGCTTCAATTTTGGGACTCCCGATATAACATTGTACTTTTTCAAAAAGTAGTTATAAAAATATCTATATTACAAAATGATACAGCCGAGGGGGAAACCACTGCCTAAAATTTGTTTATTAAAATAATAGAAAATGAGTAAACGGGAATGTGAGGTAGCGTGTGTCGTATGTGCAACATAAACAATTGTTTTAATACTTAAATGTTACTCTAACTTGTACAGGGTGGGCAAATAAGCGAGGTAAGCGGCTGTATCTCAGAAACTAATGATCGTAGAGAGCTACGGTAAAAAATTTTATAGGTAAAGTGGGCAAGGGAAAATGCTGGAAATTATTTTCAAGTTTCCAAGATGGCCGCCAGTGGGCGTTTCCACCATATTGAATTACATAAAGTTACGTTTCTCACGATTTTCCCCAATGAATGTAACAAAAAAGTATTTGCGTTTTAATGTTAACTTAAAGTCGAACATTTTTTGTAAAAACAATTTTTCTCTATCTTTCGAAATAAAGTGGTGGGGGGTATTTGAATGTTGTTTGAAATAAATGCCTGTAACTTCGAAACGGCTTAATGGATTTGGATAAATTTGGTATCATTGAAAAGAGCATTTCTTGGGCTTTTAGGTTTCTCGTAATCATGACAGTTGCGACCTACACGGCCGCCGATAGAGGGCGTTATTCGATATTATAACCAAAATATTGGATTTTCTCAAAAAATTTAAATGCGATGATATGACTTTTTTTAGACTAGAAAATAGACAAATGACCAACCAATAAGCCTGCGCAAACCGCATCTTAATATCTTTTTCCTAACTCAAATTATTTAAAAAAATACTAAACCAGGAAAATTCATATATCCCCATTTAAAAATGCATCGGTTGCTTTCGATAAGAAGGCAAGTAGTAGGCCATGGACACGACAATCGCCTAACAAAAATATTGCCAAGTAACGTCAAACTTTTGTCACACGCAGCCTAATATTGTTGATTGCGTATAATTTGAGTACTTTTTAATCAAAATGCCTCTCACAAATAATGAAGCCGTTGACATGATTGCGATTTATTTCGAGTGTTTTCAAAATGCAGCTATAGCTGCAAGACAGTACGCGGCACGGTATCCAGATCGCCGTCATTACGGGAGAAGAATGTTTCCGCGCTTGGTACAGCGATTACGCGATACTGGAAGTTTTCGTCGTCCTAAACGTCGCAGGCGTCGCAATGGAAGGACCGAAGAAAACATTATCAATGTCTTGGCTTACATAGAATTTGATAGACATGTAGGAACTAGAACATTGTCTCTAGACTTGGGAATAGCACGAACAACTGTTAGAAATATTTTGAAAGATTATAGGTAAATAATTTTATCTTATTCCAAGTATCTTAGCACATACTCTCAAATACACAATTCAGTGTTATTCTGATTATATTATTTTTACGCATATGTTGTTTTTTACTTTTAGATTACATCCTTACCACATAGTTTTGCACCAGGCGCTAAATGAACAAGATTTCGATAATAGATTAAATTATTGTCAATGGATGCTAGGCATGCTTGAGGAAAACAGAAATTTCTTAACGGAAATTCTCTGGACCGACGAGGCTACCTTTAGTAGTGATGGTAGAGTAAACCGTCATAATATGCATTATTGGTCCGCTGAAAATCCGCATTGGTTAAGAGAAGTGCAGCACCAGGGACGCTGGAGCCTAAATGTGTGGTGCGGTATCATTGGGGACAGAATTATTGGACCTTATTTTTTTGATCAAGCTTTAACTGGTAACCGCTTCTTAGAGTTTTTGATCAACGACTTGCCAATTTTGTTGGAAGATGTGCCACTCGAAACTAGGAGAACTATGTTTCTGCAATTAGATGGTTGTCCGGCACATTATTCAATTAATGTCCGAAACCATATTAACGGGACCTTTCGAGAACGCTGGATAGGAAGGGGAAGCCTATTTCCTTGGCCGGCAAGATCTCCGGACTTGACATGTCTTGATTTTTACTTGTGGGGACGCTTAAAAGACATTGTTTTTCAAACTCCACCAACAACACGAATGGATATGGAAAACAGAATTCGAAACTCAATTCGTCAACTATCAGCGGTAGAAATCGAGGCTGCGGTTCTGTCGACTCAAGAAAGACTGGAACAATGTGTGGAATATGACGGAAGGCAATTTGAACACAGAAGGCATTAATCTTTTTTCAAAATCGGTCCTTTTCAGGACCACAACTTTATTTAAAAGGAAAATCGCTTATAAATACGAAAACGTGCGACTTAAAATCACAGCACTAAATAAACTGACATTTCTTGTGAATATTTTAGAGAGGAGTTTGTCTTTTATTTCCATGGCCTACTACTTGCCTTCTTATCGAAAGCAACCGATGCATTTTTAAATGGGGATATATGAATTTTCCTGGTTTAGTTTTTTTTTTAATAATTTGAGTTAGGAAAAAGATATTAAGATGCGGTTTGCGCAGGCTTATTGGTTGGTCATTTGTCTATTTTCTAGTCTAAAAAAAGTCATATCATCGCATTTAAATTTTTTGAGAAAATCCAATATTTTGGTTATAATATCGAATAACGCCCTCTATCGGCGGCCGTGTAGGTCGCAACTGTCATGATTACGAGAAACCTAAAAGCCCAAGAAATGCTCTTTTCAATGATACCAAATTTATCCAAATCCATTAAGCCGTTTCGAAGTTACAGGCATTTATTTAAAACAACATTCAAATACCCCCCACCACTTTATTTCGAAAGATAGAGAAAAATTGTTTTTACAAAAAATATTCGACTTTAAGTTAACATTAAAACGCAAATACTTTTTTGTTACATTCATTGGGGAAAATCGCGAGAAACGTAACTTTATGTAATTCAAGATGGTGGAAACGCCCACTGGCGGCCATCTTGGAAACTTGAAAATAATTTCCAGCATTTTCCCTTGCCCACTTTACCTATAAAATTTTGTACCGTAGCTCTCTACGATCACTAGTTTCTGAGATACAGCCGCTTACCTCGCTTATTTGCCCACCCTGTACATCAAATTACTTCCGCGGTTTCTCCAACAGATACATTTGCAAACTAATATAATGAAAAATATTGTTATTGCTTCAGTTTTAATGAACAAACTTTACTTAAACAAAATATAAGTATATACAGGTTTTTCCACTGAAAATAATCAACCTGGTAACTTTGATTTTTATTTATTTTTTTTAATTGAGATACAGTACAGGGTGTCCCGAAATTAATACAACAAAATTTGGTCACGGATTGTTAAGCCAAATTTAGGGGACCCTCTTGTCTTTGGAGCCAAAAAATGTGGTTGCATATTTAAATTTCTCAAAAATTATTTGTCCACTAGAAAGCCATTAAATTTAGAAACTTTTTGTACCGTGATACTTTTTTCGTAAAACCCAATGTTTTCGAGAAAAATGTCAAAATGTGATCGAATGCATATCGTGATACACCATTTTTCTCAAAAACATTGTGTTTTACAAAAAAAATATCGAGACAAAAAAGTTTCTAATTGCAGTGGTTTTCTAGGGAACTAGTAATTTTTAAGAAATTCAAATATGCGACCAAATTTTTTTGATTCCTAAGACAAAGAGCCCATGAAAAAGTATCTTAAGGGGGTTCCCCACCAAAAAGCGTAGCACTATCAATTCCACATGTCATAAAACCCCTGTGTATCAAATTTAGTGATTCTCGTACAAGATCCTGAGTTATGAAAAGGACTATTCTTAGGGGAGGATTTCGGGGGCTGTAACTCCGAGAAGGGCCATTTGGCAAAAATAAAAAATATGGGTTTCCTAAATTTGTCTTAAGAATCTACGACCAAATTTTGATGCATTAATTTCGGGACACCCTGTATTTTAAAATATAAATGTTTCATATCTTTGCTTCATTAGCTTTTTTTCCTAGACATTTCACTCATTACATTACAGCCAATTACATATTTATTAGTACATGATCAATTATGCCATTATTATATTGACAAAATTTAACTCTACTGACATTTTATCTCAGTTCAAACCTTTTATAACCTGTAACTGGATTGAATTTTGAAATATACTTGTAAGATACATAATTTATAATAATTCTCCTTCAAACTGCTGTTGTTGACTAACTTAACCTCCATATGCGTGATAGCGGCAACGCCGCGGTTCTCGACGTAGCGTATTATTTGAAATTCGCAGGCATGACATATGATGTATATTTCAAGTTTAGGCATCCAAACAAACAGACTGATCGAACTCGAGCGAGCGAACGCCGTGCCGAGCGCGCCAGCCAAGTACAACGTTGCAAAATCTAAAGGCTTACTACTTAATCACTAGCGAATCTACAAAAACTCTCATTTGACTTCAGACGTACCCGATAAACCTCCTTAAATGATGTGTGTAGTTTCAGGAATTTGTATATTTATATTCCATCAAAATATTTCAAATTGAACTCACTATGACATAGAGCACTTTCCAAAAATGTGTATTTGTCTCTAAGATGTACCATTTTGAATTAAAGGAAAAAATGTATAACAATTCAGTTAAAAGTTTCGGGTCATAAAGTTATTTTTCAAATAATAATCATAATTTGAATAATTATGTTATCCATGAATAAAATAAAATAAAACATATATATTTTGCAACAAGCGATGAAAATGCTGTTTTTTCATGAGTGAACTAATTGTCTACGAGTTGCATCAGTGGCAAGTGGGGTAAGTTGACGAACGAAGTATTTCATCTTCAGTTCAAAATGCTATTTTTTCTGTTCGATTTATGTTCAATTTAATTCAAATTGGATACAGCAGGTTATTATTCTTCTATTTGTTTCCACCGAGGCTTCCACATAACAACACTATGGAATCTAGTTAAAATGACCCTTTTTATTTTCATTTTTTAAATATTTTTTGGTGCATACAAAACATTGAAATGAAGTTAATACATAATAAAAATTTGACATTTTCACTTTCGCTTTAGGAGATAAAAATATCAGTTTTGGCTTCAGAGGTAAAAAATATCACTTGTATTGACTAAGTTATGAGAAAATCCTATTTTCACAAATATGAAAATGTCTTTTCCTACACTTTTTTTTACAAATTGAAATATCCCTTTTTTACAAATTGAAATATCCCATATCTTTTCATTAATTTTGCATCTGTATCTCAAAAATAAGCGTTTTCGTTTAGTAGGACATGTTTATTAATATATGACAGAACCGTTATTAAATTTTGGGCAAACATTTTAGTTTGTAAATACCTACTATTGGTATAGCAAAATTTCTAATGTACAACAAGAAATATGCTCAAACACTTGAAACCTTGCATTATTATGATCACACCTTCAGTGTACAATCTTAAAATAATCTTAGAATGATAACACAGCTCCACAAAAAAAAAAAAAATTAAAAAATTACTTCTTAGGTCTGACTATGTCTACCATATGTTTTCGGGTTCGATGAATCCGAATCCAGGGTCCATTTAACCTCATCACATCAGGATTTTTCATAACCTAAAAAAATAGGGCCAAAAACTTAATAAATCTTCTATTCATTGACCACTTAACTCCTATAACCCCATAACCTCGAAACCCAATAACCCCGACACCCATAACCCGACAAGAAAAAGACTTTTGTTGGGGGAGCCTATGTTTTGCCGATGAGATGTAGAAGGCTTCTGTTTACTTCGGGATGCTTTATTAGATACGGGGGATCCGACCCCAAGCTTCGTAATTTTTTGCCATGTGTTTGCGATGATGGCATGAACACCATTATCCAGAATCTCTGCCTGATGACGGAATAACTCAGTTGCCCACCTTCAACCCTGAATTGTGAAGACACGAATAAATAGTACAACAATGACGTACAAAGTTTAAATTCTTGAGAGTTCATGCAAAAGTCTATTCTTGACTGGATTTTGAGGTTATGAGGCTGCGTGGTTATGGGATCATTGGGAAATATGGGATTAAGGCTCAAGAAGCACGTATGGCTCGAACATACTGTGTTTCAGGGCTTAAACACTCATAAGTCTTCTTACCAGGTTATGGGCTTTTGAGGTTATGGAGTTATAAGATTTGATAGTGGTCAATGGATAGAGGATTTATTGGGTTTTTTGGGCTTATTTTTTGAGGTTATGAAAAATGTCTACCATACACAAAGGGACCATCCATAAATTACGTAAGATTTTTTTTTGGGGGGGGGGTTCAATTTTTTCATACAATTTCTTACAAAGAAGGGCGAGGGTGTCAAAGTCCATCTTAGGTAATATTTTTAAAAAATTTTGAATCTAAAAAATTAAGCATATGTATTGATTAGATCTTTGTGAATTAATTTTAGGTATTACATGACAAACTAGCAATATTTAATCATACAATAAATAGAAGTTGACTAGTGACATTATTACACTGACACAATAAAATACGATACCTTTGATTTATATAAAAATTACGTAATTGTTACAACTAACACAATAAAATACATTAATAAAATGCAAAATCTTCGATTTGTATAAAAATTACGTAATTGTTACAACTAACACAATAAAATACATTAATAAAATGCAAAATCTTCGATTTGTATAAAAATTACGTAATTGTTACAGCTAACACAATAATAGTATATTACGTAATAAGTGTTGTAAAAAGCATTTTACGCACGAATGGAAAAGTTACGCACGACGCCGCGTAGCGGCGAGTGCGTAATTCTATAAGTGCGTAATTGCAGTACACCACGTATTACGTACTATACTTTACCTACGACCACTACTGTAAATACTGTGATCAATGTAAGATTCCTATTTTACGTACTGTAAAAAAATCGCACAGTTTTTTAAAAAAATCGTAGTTTTCCTAGCAACTGCCTAGCAACGGTCAATACAAACAGTATTGTATTGACCGTTGCTAGGCTGTTGCTAGGAAAACTGTGCGATTTTTTACCGTACGTAATAGGAATCCTACATTTATCGCAGACGGTGTGTTTTTAAGTATTTACAGTAGTGGTCGTAGGTAAAATACATTAATAAAATGCAAAATCTTCAATTTGTATAGAAATTACGTAAGATAAGGGGGGTAGGGGTTGCGAAAAATCTTAGGATTCCTGAGAGGGAGGAGGGGGAGGGGGAGGGGTCAAAAATCCGTCAAAAAAGTCTTACTTAATTTATGGATGTCCCCATAGTCAGATCCCAGAAGTAATTTTTTCGATTTTTTTGTGGAGCTGTGTAATTATCTTAAATGTTGTCACGTTTCTTTACAGGTGCATGAGTATTTAAGGGCGAAATTGTGCTCACTATATGAAAATGACTGCATATTTGATAAATTTGAGTGCTGTTGGAATGGTAACGACACTGCAATAATGACTGGTTCCTATAACAATTTCTTTAGGATGTTTGATAGAACAACGAAGAGGGAGGTTACATTAGAAGCTTCGAGAGACATAGCAAAACCTAAAACAGTTTTAAAACCTAGAAAAGTTTGTTCACAGGGCAAACGAAAAAAGGATGAAATAAGTGTGGACTGTTTAGATTTTAATAAAAAAATATTACACACAGCATGGCATCCAACGGAGAATATCATAGCTGTGGCGGCAACTAATAACTTATTTTTATTTCAGGATAAGTTCTAGTGTAATATATAAAACAATTTTTCGTCGTATTCAGGTTGTTTTTTTTTATTGTTATTTATCTACTTTTATCCTTTTGGATAACCATCCCCTTATAAATTATGAATTTTATTATACTTTATTACAGTGTCTGATTGTTGTCAGAACCATACAGCATTCATTTGTTTTCAGCTTTACCGTAACAAACGTTTGAAGGCTGCAACTTTCTCACATAAAATCTCAAATTGTTATATTATTGTTGTGATAATTATAATAAAATAATTTCTTTTTTACATCCGACTATGTCTCCTTTATTTCTTTACTTTTTATTTTTTATTAAGTGTACCGTGCTGTGCATATGAAGTGGTACGAATTTTGAGGTTAAATTTGTTGGCCTTTATGTGAAAAAGCTTCATGCCTTTAAGCCAGTGTGATATTACTGATTGATATTGTTCTAAAGCTGTTTATTAGTAGAAAAATTGTGTAAAAAGATTAAGCGTATTTGACCGCTAATAAAATTTTACCTCAAAATTTTAATTCTTAACGACTAGGCGTGAACGGTTTTATTAAAGTTATGTATTAGAGGTTATTCACATCCTAATATACTAAAGTGACAATTTATGAATGTACATAATCAGAATTGCATTGGACTAGAAATGTTTCATACATAATCTTTTTTTTTTTTGTAACCAGAGCTTCGTTGTATGGTGTTACAGTTGCAAGGTGGAAAATATGATGTAAAATTGTACAAATTGTAAATAATATACATATAATTTTTTACCAGTATGTTTCCTAATGTAAAATTCTTTTTTGTCGTCAATATGGATCAGTGTATTAACCAGTGACGAGTTCTGACCTCATTCGATGCAGTTACTGCTATATTTAAGAAAATTAAATACTGCATGAAATGAAAAACTTAAGGGGTAATGCCACTCTAGAGGATAGAAAAAAAAGTGATTTTTGAGAATTTTTAGGGAAAAATTGATACAAGATATAGTGTCGGGAACAAAAAGGCTTTATTATACATGTTTTCAGGTAGTATTGTAAATTTTTTCTAATAATTTGGATTCAAAATGGCGCCTGTAGGTGATAGCAAGCAACGACACTTTTTTTTCAGAGGGCTGTATGGCCAGAAAGGTTTTTTTATTAACAGATGGTCATAAAACAAAGAAATAAAAATTTTCTGATATACGGGGTATCCCAAAAGTATGAAAACCCCAGAATAACTCGGAAGTAAAGGGCTATACGGAAAAACGTTTCATACAAAAGTTTCAGGATTTTTTCGAGCTATTCAGTGATGATTTTAAATTTGACCTTGGGCTTGACCTTGAAGGTCATTTCAATGTCAAGGTCATTTTTTCAAATAGGAACCCCTATTTTTTATCATGCCATTGGAAAGAGCGGAAAATTTTACGTCTGAATGTGGCTTTGCCCATGACCTTGAGATCATGGTTATTTCAAGGTAGGGGTCAATCTTTGTGAGGGTAACCCATATTTTTTATTGTGGACTTAGAAAGAGCGGAAAATTTTGCTTCCGATATGACTTCATGACCTTTATTTTTTAGACCACTTTTGTATGAAACGTTTTTCCGTATATCCCCTTACTTCCGAGTTATTATGCGGTTTCTAGGCGGTATCTATCAACAATCTTATTTGACCTTAAAATAACCTTGACGATGGTCTCAAGGTCATGGTCAAAAATTTTCAACTCCGCATGATAAAAAGTAGGGGTTTCCTTTTGAAAAAATGACCTTGACCTTGAAATGACCTTCAATGCCAAGGTCACAGTCAAGGTCATCATTGAATAGCCCGGGAAAAATCCTGAAACTTGTATGAAACGTTTTACCATATAGCCCTTTACTTCTGAGTTATTCTGAGGTTTCCATACTTTTGGGATACCCTGTATACTAAAAGTTAAGGAACATCGTAGGAAAATTAAAAAATATTTTAAAAATTGTTGGTTTAATAAACATTAAAAAAAAAAGGAAAAAAATTTTGCATTGCTAATAACAATGAAAGTTGTTAATCAAACAAACGTCTACGATGTTCCCTGAATTATGTTATTGTGAAGCTCTGTACAAAATTTCAAGTCAATTCATGTTCCCAGCCAGTTTTAAAAAAGTGGTTTCTTGAAAAATGCTTTTAAAGTGTTTATTGCCATTCAGTGTAACATTTGTTATATGTATACCTTATGAGCGATGACTGCACTGTACAATTGGCCTTCTGTATTCATCTTTTCTTCATCCTCTTCTTTTCGGCTTGATCTAGCCTCTATAATAGCTAACTATTGCACGTTCTTACGAGTTAACGATAAGCACTTCTAAAATGTGCTGCGAGTGGTTGCGCACCACCTCGAAAACACTTGTGTTCTCGATTTTTCTTCCACCTAAAATTTTATCCTATATTCACGTAATAAAGCATTGCTTAAACCATTTATCCAAAAATCGATTTTTTCGCAATTCTAAAGCGGCTTTACCCTTAAAATATGGTCTTTATTTAAAATTATAGTGCTGGCATTGGGACAATTGTTTACCATTCTTTGGCAAACGAAATTTAAATATAGGATTACATTATAATTTCTTTCAAATAAAGTATTTTAAAGAATTTGACAAAAAAATCTGTCGCTTAATTTTATTCATTTTATTGTTAACTGATACCCAAATTTATTAAGTGCTAAACTGTCATTAGTGATGAGGATTATCTAATGTAAATTTGAAGTAAACTTTTTTTTCACTCTTGGTATTGTATGTCATATACAGCTTTTTCCAGTAGTGACTGGTGGAAACTGAAGTGATCATAGGCGGGATTTCGCTCAAATCATTGAGGGGGCAAACATCTCGAAAAATTTTAACTCCCTTGAAGTTTAACCGAGTTTAATTTTTTTAGCTCAATTGCAATTTCCCCCCCTCCCCTTGCCCCCCTCAATCTTGCCTATGAAAGTGATCATATTTTGATAATGAATCATGGGGACCATATTGTCTTTTAGGAGATGATAGGATAGGAAAAAAATTCAAACAAAATTTGCAAAGCAAAAAATTAAAATAAGGGTTGCTTACCTTGCGAAGAAAAGGGTTGCATGTGTATGTGCAAAATATATATTTTTTCACAATCGAGTGACAAATAGAATTGTGTTTTCTTATTCTTTGGAAAATTAATATTTCTTTGTAGTTATATTAGTTAAGTTTATTAAATTTGATGCAACTTTACGCCTGATTGTATTTTTTCGGTCGATCTAAGTTGGGATCTTGTACTACAAGCCTAACTAACTTATTTCGTAAATTTCATTAGAACTTTTTTCATCACAAAGTTCTCTTTGTGGCCTTGAAATCATCTCCCAAAAAATGGTATGTGTGCTTTATAAAACAATTGGACAATTTAATTTTTGCCAGCCACCATTGGGTTTTTTCAAATACTGTCTGAATCATGGTTTTAAATCTCTCATATTATTTTTTCAAGAATAGAAAAATTTGGAAACTTATTAATCGTAATAGTTACCATTTTAAATTGAATTGATAAAGAATAAACAGGAACACATTAAGTTTCTGGTTCAGTTTGAAAATCTAGGTTTTGGAAATGCCTGAAGATTAAATATTAACCAATTTCTGACTGCTGATTATTGGTGAATCTGCTGTGAATGTGTGTGTGTGTATTGCTGAATGGTGGTCTGCTTTATAAGCAAACTATTACTAGCTTTAATTATCAGTGTTAGTAATTAGCTAATTTTTCATATTCAGGCATTTCCAATATCTCCTAGACTTAAACAAAAATTCATAAATTTAAATACGTGATGATTAGTCAGATTTTTAATAAGAAAATCCTTGAAAATAGTAGAACCCTCTCTTTATATAAACAAAATTAATTTAAATTTTATATCCCAAAAAAATTTTAGAAGGGCTTTCTTATTCATAGTAGTCGAACTGTAGGTATATATCTTTTTAATTATCAAGACGATTTTGGATGATGATTTGCACTTTGCTCTTATCCATTACATTTAATTTCAAATATATACGTACCTATCTGTTACCTATGTCCAGACTCAATTTTAAAAATTCAGTTAGTTAAAATTTTGGTATCAACCCTTTAGACCTAAAAATAAAATTTAAGGATGATTCTATATACTAAAAGTATAGTAACTATAATTTATAATGCTTTCAATAAGTTTTTGAAAATATACTTGACACATTAAAATTCAATATATAGAAAATATTCACTGAAAATTATCTTGTATACAATATGATGAATTAAACTCTGAACTTTTGAGAAACTAATATTAGAAATGCATACTGCGAAATTTAATTTTAACTTTATGAACAAAAAAAAGATTTATAATACATAGAATATTATGTTTATTAAATTAATGTTTTTAAACCCCGATGCCACCAAGTAATTTTTATATTTTTTTAAGTATACAGTAACTAATGTTGTGATGACACACCAATCTTTTTGACAATTTAATTTCATTTTCACATTGTTACCATACCAGTCAGCTGCATTACTGTAACGCTTCTTGAATATGGACGTAAAACTTGCAAATTGCCTACAGTGCCATGCCGTTTCCTTTGAATAAAAAAAAATCAATTTCTTGTACTGCAGAGATGTATGAAGCTTTGCTTAAAGTTGTCTGTGGATTGAACTACAGTCATTGTAATTTTTAAGTTAATAAATGTACATTATAATTTAGATCTTAGTTGGTTAACATTATGGACACCAAATAAATTATGTTTACTTTTCATGTACCTATTTTAAGTGTTAAATTATTGATTTGTTGTACTGTACATTCCGTTAATACAAATCAAATCATATTCTAAATTGCTGTACTCATATTGTTATACATTTACAGTAATAGAAAATTAAAATTTTAACTTTGTCTCATTTTGAGTATTGATATACCTTGATTCCTTAATACTGCATCTTCTAGATTATCTGAAAAAAGTTATCTAGAATAGTTATATTTCCTGTTAATAGTGTGTTGAGTGATTTACATACAGGGTGTTCTGATCTATAGGTGTAGAAGTTACGTTCAAGTTACGATCATAGGTAATAAGAAAAAGAATGAAGTTCAAATATTTTTTATTAAATTATTCCTAAAATAGATCCTTATTTGAGAACAACGATTTCTTCAAAATTGCTTATTTTATTGGAAAGGACCCCTCACAAACCTTATGGAAATGGATCCCCGGTGGATCTCTCTCAAATTTTGGGAATGAACTGTTCAGAGCATCCTGATCAAAAGTTCTGGGCACAAAACCTGGAAACCCCCCAAAGGTCAGGGGCTCATTATACCACACCACCAAAAAAATGATCAGCCAACACATGCAATATATGGTTTCCAGTGTATTTTTGAGCGCTGGACACGAATACGTCATCATTTTTGTTCTTGCACATATCAGTCTTCAGCAAATCACTGAACAAGCTTCAGAAAACTGAAGAAAGAATATTGTGGCCTGTGATTCATCAAATCTAATACCACATTATGAAATTATTGAATTGAATGAAAATGCAGTAAAAATTATATAATTTAAATTGTAACATTTTTCAGTTTTAAGAAAATTGAAAACTAAATTTGGGGTGTCATATAATAGTAAAATCGCCCGCAAATACGATTTTTAAAAAATTGTAACGGGGTCTACTAAATATAAATATTTCAGCTTCATATTTATTTTTTATGGAATTAACTTGTATACTTGGAACACCCTGTAGGTATGCATAATAAAATGTTATGTACAAAAGTGACCTAAATGTATATTACTTATAAAAACTAAAATAATTTTCCAAACACATATGGACAAATACAAAGTCAAAAGTCAATTTAATAAAAATTGTTTTTAAATAGCGGATTGTCTAAATTTAGTAAAGCTAGGTACATTCACCCAATATGAGGTATCACTATTATCAATACTATAGAACTAGAATTGTCCACTTAATAACTTGAATTTATATGCAGTCTAATCAACACCTGACCTATGAATTTAATATCCAATGACCATTTGCTAGCGTTTTGTTGTAATTGTACCCTAGGTAGGTACACAAGTTGTCGAACAGATATCAATCATAAAACATACCTATTGATTATACGACATCCATTTCATTGTAAACACAACAGATATCTACACCACATAATATATATCCTGTTAGAAATTAGTGGAATACTAATTTTATTTTGCATTTAAAATAAGAACAAAATAGTAATGGTTTAATAACCTGTTTATGGATAGTGTTAAATTATACAGAATTTATTTAAACAATGGGATGAACAGTTTCAGCTAAATTATCGACAAAATCATCTAAAAGTGACATATCAAATTCCTTGAGTTTAAAAAAAGCGGAATTATCAGAAAGGAACCAGTTGGACTCAAAAAAACCGGAAATAGTTGACCAGTACGCATGCGCCGTACTTGCCAATCAACTGACTGTTGACTCTGATGTAAGGTGAGGTGTCAAATTTAAAATAATAGTGTTATTGAAATTATGATGAATGAAAATTTATTATAAATGTAGAAATATTTTAACTATTTTTAGGAAAACTAATTCGCTGCTTAAAATGACTGGAAAATCTAGTACTGAAGTAAAGAAACTTTTAAATTCTGATAAAGGCTCTAACCTCACTTTAACTTCCTTTACAACAAAGGGTAAAAATTTAAAATTTCAGGTTTTACCTAGTCCTATTCAAAGTGAGAGCGACAGAAAGGAATACAAGTAAATAATTTATAGTTGTTATGGTGCATTTATTTATGTCACATATTTTAGAGTAATTAAACTGGAAAATGGTTTAACTGCCTGCCTTATTTCTGACAAAGCTCCTATAGATTTGATAGAAAATGAGTCCACTGAAAGCTCAGATTCAGAAGACGAAAGTTCTTCTGCTACAAATGAAGATGAAAATTCAAAGGACATGTCTGATACAGATGATGAATTCTTTAATAAAACCAAAGCACCTGAACAAAAAATGGTGATTGCTCTTAAATAACTGCGTATTTGATTTTAATATTATTATTACATTTCTATAGGCAGCAGCTGGTTTATGTATTGGTGTGGGCAGTTTTAGTGATCCCAAAGAAGTGCAAGGAATGGCTCACTTCTTGGAACATATGGTTTTTATGGGGAGCGAAAAGTTTCCAGAGGAGAATGATTTTGATTCATTCATAAAGGTATATGTAATTCTAATTCTTGGTACATTATTAATTATTAAAAAACTGCAGGCATGTTTAAGTATTTAAGGTAGGGTCACTGCAACGGTTTTTCATCATTTATTAATTTTTTTGAATTTAAGAATTGACAACTTCATCAAAAATTATTTGGAATCGACTTGTTACGAATCTAATAAAAGTAGTTCTAGAATCACTAAATATAGACAAATGTCTTTATGAGTTGAACGATTTTTGAATGAAAAAATAGTTGAACTCATTTTTTATCTGTTTTTGATCAACTTCAGCATGATTTTTACCTTAAATATTCGTATTTTCGACCATTGCTTTTATGTTAGAAGTAAAAGTTGAAAATAGAATCATAAAAATGCCAACAAAATAAAAAAAGGGATCTTTGGAGAATATTTTAGGAATAAATACAATTTATTTTTCTTGACTATTTTTGGATGACATACTACAATCCAAAGAATATATTTCAATAGAATAAGAAAAAAAAATGCATCCTAAATAATAGAAACCCCATATCTGTTGGTGGCCAAAAAGTGTCCATTTTCAGGTATTTTTGAAATGGATATTCATTACTTTGTATCCAGTATATTTTAATGTTTATAACATGAAAAGATTTTATACTAAGTGAAACTTATAACTTATAAATATGATATAGTCTTATGTACGAACTACGTAATCTTTTTAATGTAACATGAATTTGGGCATGTCACTGCGAAATGTTATTTTGTTATATGATATATGTTGCCAGTGATAATGTTGACATCGCTAATCACTATAAAAGACAAGTTATGAAGTTTGTCTATTTCAGAAAGGAGGTGGCAGTGATAACGCCTCAACAGATGCTGAGACAACTTGCTTTTACTTTGAGTGCCTTGAGAAACATTTGTATGAAGCATTAGATAAATTTGCTCAATTTTTTATTTCTCCTTTGATGAAAAAAGAAGCCATGGGAAGGGAAAGGGAAGCTATCGATTCTGGTAAATGTCTTTTATGCGATGTCTATTGAAAATTGTAATGTTGTTAATGTGTTCTTTATAGAATTTCAGATGGCCCTTCCTTCTGATGATATGCCCAAAGAGCAATTGCTCTGTAGTTTGGCGAACCCTAATTCGCCTGTGAATTCTTTTGGATGGGGGAATTTGAAAACATTAAGGGATAATATATCAGATGACAAGCTCTACGAAGGAGTGCATGAATTTAGAAAACGACACTATTCTGCACATAGAATGACCCTTGCTATACAGGTAACAACAAATTATTTTTTAATTATATAAGGAAATTCAGTAAAGTGGTAGAATAAATTATTTAAAGCACACAAATTTCATATAAAATTAGATAAAAATATATATTCTCAAATTTTTTTGAGGATGTTTAACGTGCACTGATGAAACTTGAACCACTGATTTACCTTGTTGGCAGCAAAAATTTGCTTAGTTGATTTACACATATGTCAGCGGGTGGGAGAATTTTGATGCCATCTCATTTAGTACTTTTTATTATCAATGACATTTCTTTGAAAAAAATGTCTCCCATTTTGTTCGAAGAACAAACCATTTTACAGTTCTAATCTTTTTTTTATTTTAAACTGAGCTTACCATACAGAATAAATTGATACTAACTAAAACTATTTCATCTACAAAAACAATGTATTGTGCTTACACAGATGGGTTATTGAGTTTTAAGACTGTAGCCAGAAAATAAAGGTAAATAGTCTGAATGTAAAAATTTTTAAATTTATCTATGTACGCCTCTCGCACATCAATATAGCGTTAGGCACGATCTGTCATTTGTTGCGTGCATTTATCGAAGTCTTCTGGTACTTCTTTCAGCTCCTTCATCATAACCTTTTAAATCGTTAGAATATCGTCAAAAAGACGGCCTTTTATATGTAATTTAATTTTTTGGAATAAAAAATAGTCAGCCGGAGCCAAATCCGGTGAATATGGTGAGTGGTGAAACACTAACATTTTTTCGAGTCAGAAACTGTCGAACAATGACAGCATTATGGGCTGGCATGTTATAGTATAACAGAACCTAGTCCATGGATGCCTACAATTCTGGGTGAACTCACGCTCTATTCAACAAATGATCCAACACATCTTTCTAAAACTCAGCATTGACCTTCTGCCTGGTAGAACAAATTATGGTTTATGCTCTGACAGTCGAAAAAATAATTGAGTCTCTTCGGTTTTGGAGACCCTTGGCCTGTCCATTCAGCATTCTGTCTTTTAGTCTTTTTTTTAGCAAAGCATCGCGATTCATCACTGGTAACGATTTTTTTTTTTAAATTCAAGATTGTTACTATGTGATTCGAGCAAATCCGAACACGAGGCTACACAGTCTTCCTTCTGCTCAGTCATCGAAGAATGCGGAACAAAGCAGGCACAAACCTTTTTTTTGCTCAAATCCCTGGTGATTATTTGATGGTCTCTTTATTGATGTGTACACTGTCCGCCAACATTCTGATCATTGATTGATGATCACACTTCTGTACAGAGCAAAGCTTCAATGTTTTTGATCATTTGGCTTGTGTGTTGATGCCCCGTTCTATTATTGTCATGTACGCTGTCTCGACCCTCACAAAACGTCACGAGCCACAGGAATACAGTTGGACGTAATACACACTCTTCATTGTACACCGTTTGTAACAGTTGATACATTTCCATGACTGTTTTACCGACTTTAAAATAGAACTTGATTATTGTATGCTGTTCAATGTCCCTTTCCATGACAACTATCAAAAACTCACTTCACATAAAATGTGGTAGATACACATATACTGCTTGGAAGTTTTCTCATTGCATAGTTCCATTGACCGCACATAGATAGCGCTAAGCACTTTGCCACAATAAAATCAGTCTTAAAACTTAACAGTCGAACTGTGTATGTATTTTCTAAGAGTATAAGCTACCAACAAAATCATATTTCTATTTTATGAATCTGTGACATGACATATTACATATTTGTAAAAAAAATTACCTACATTTTTTTTTGTGAAACAATTAATTTTAGAATCTTTTTCAATTTACTCGATTTCATAAGGTTAGTAGAATAAAATGTAAAATATATTTTTTCTTAGAAATATTACTTTAATTAAAATAAAAATCCAAATTGATGCTTTCATTGGCACTGATTTTCTGAATTTCCGCCACTGATTGACGTGTTTGTAAGCCGGCTAAGCAAATTTTTATCTCCAATAATACAGGGTGTCCCGAAATTCATGCAACAAAATTTGGTCATAGATTATTAAGACAAATTTAGGGGACCCGTATTTTTACTTTTTGCCAACTGGCCCCCTCTTTCGGAGTTACAGCTCCCTGAAATCTGCCCCTAAGAAGTCTTTTTTGTATCTCAAAACCATGTTGTACGAGAATCACTAAATTTGGTACACATAGGTTTTATGACATGTTAAATCTCACAGTATTACGCCTTTTGTCGAGAAACCCCCTTAAGACACTATTTCGTGGGCCCCTTGTCTTTGGAACGAGAAAAATTTGGTCGCAAATTTGATTTTTTTTAAATTATTAGTTAACTAGAAAGCAATTGAATTTAGAAACTTTTTTGTCTCTTGATATTTGTTTCGTAAAACGCAATGTTCTTGAGGAAAATAGCGAATCACGATATCCATTCGATCACATTTTGACGTTTTCCTCGAAAACATGGCGTTTTACGAAAAAAGTATAAAGAGACAAAAAGTTTCTAAATTTAATGGCTTTTTAGTGTACTGATAATTTTTAAGAAATTTAAATATGCAACCAAATTTTTTTGGCTCCTAAGACAAGGGGGCCCACGAAAAATTGTCTTAAGAGGGTTCCTTGCCAAAAAACGTAACACCATCAGATTCCACATGTCATGAATCCTCTGTGTGCTAAATTTAGTGATTCTCGTACAACAGGGTTCTCAGATATAAAAAAAAGATTATTCTTAGGGGCGGACTTCAGGGGGCTGTAACTCCGAAAAAGGGGGACACTTGGCAAAAATAAAAAATACGGGTCTCCTAAATTTGTCTTAGGAATCTGTGACCAAATTTTGTTGCATGAATTTCCGGACACCCTGTATATCTATATCACTGACAGTCTACTTCAAATATTCTGAGGGATAGATAGATTTTATATACAGGGTATCCAGTCAGTATCTACTAATCTCTCGGAAGCGTAAGACATTCAAAATGTCTTAGACGGTCAAAATAATATTAGGACTTCCTGTAACTTTTTTTGTCTAATGTACCTACTAGGAGATATTGGGCACTAAAGGGGTACCTAGAGATTTATGTTTTAGGTTTTAACCTTATATATTTTGATAAAATTTTGTCATAAGGAATGGCAGACAAGGTTAAATAATTTGAATCAGTTTTTTACTATTATAGAGTATTTGAAAATGGACTGGTTCCAATGTATATATTTTTCAAAATTTTGATATATGTCAATCTGTTTTGATATTTGAGAAAATATATGTATAATTTAAAACGAAACATTCTATGACCCTCGATTGTATGAAACCTTTTGCTTAGAATAATTTGTTTTATAATCCGAATCTGATTAAAATCTGAACCACCCTTTATAGCAGTAAAATACATTTTTTGTAGGCAAGATTACCAATGGAAACGTTACAGACCTATGTGCTAGACTGTTTTTATAATGTACCAAATAATAACTTACCCCCAGAAGATTTTTCTAAATTTGGGGATGGAATTTTTGATACACCTGAGTTTCAGAAAATGTACTACATTAAGCCAAACACAGATTTGTGTCAGGTAAATTGGACTATTATTTAATATTATATCAAGAAAAAGAAAGAAAAATATATCACATATTTTTTATATATAAGTCATTGCGGACATTTTTCAAACTTAACCTCTTCAGTCCCGAAAGTAAAACAAACCATTTTTTAAGTGAATATCTTTATTTATTAGATAATAAGTATCGGTAAAACATAAATATAGTACAAAATAAATAGTAATTTTTGTTCGGAATAATTCAACTAATTTCTCCAATGATTTCCCAAGAAAAGTAATTTACAGTACTAGCTTGTTTCCAAATTAAGTATGTTAGGAGTATTGCTGAAGTGTAACCTATAAAGAATTTTCATATTTGTCTGTGCTTTGTAGCTGTTCCAACATGAACAGCAAAAGCGGCAGCTATTTACCCTGTCACGTAACCTAAGATACAAATCGCGAGACATTGATTTTAAAAGAAACTATTTCTCATTATGAATTTGACTCTTTTTCAGTAGTAACACAATTAAAAAAATTACTATTTTGCTATTATCGCCTTAAAGCCAAAAAATTTTTAATGTGCTCTGTAGAACCTTCGTGCATTTTAGTACTACCACTAAAAGTCTCTAAAATCATCTTTTGAACACCACAAATTTTTTATATTACCCAATAAAATACATCGCCAGCGCTACAAATTTTTTTTTATATGAACTTCCACATAGCCATTGGTAAGTATCATACCAAGAATATTGAAATTTTTGCGAACTTTCCCGACTTCTATTTACGTTAAAAATTGCTGTTATTTTTGGTGTTGGCCGATTATTGAAAATTTGTTTCTTTACTTCATTAGGTCTTGAAGAAGGGGATTCATTATTATCTATGTATATGGATAATATAATATCTATTCATTATTATGCTTAATTAGTTGTTTTGTTGTAAGGAAGTTGTTTTTTATTTATTTTAAATTAATACCTGCCTTGTCCTTAAAGTCTTTATACTTTGTACTATGATCACTCAATCTAGACGTTACGTGGGTACTGCGAAATTGACACTGTAACTGTAAGCTAGATAGAGAGAGAGAGACTAGAAGCATGAGAAATGGGTCTTAACTTCCCCGCATATGGACGTTATTTTAACCACCTCGCGTGGAGGGGGAACTCTAGTATATTGTAGGCAAGTGTGACGCGCCTACAAGCGAAGAAATTCTGGCCTCGCTGTGGTGGGGACTAGTGGAGAGTAACAGTATCCAATGCCGCGCCGATGGAAATGATGGGCGGCGAGATATTCAATATTCAAACAATTATTTTATACTGTTTATTTTTTATTAATGTTATAGGTAACTGGAAATTAGTTTACCTAATTGTTTATTTAGGTTAATAGTAGAATAGAAGTTATCAAAATATATGGTGTGAGAGTCATATTTTACAGTGAGGCCCGGTCTTAGTTGCTTCATACGAAGAGTCGCGACTTGTGTAGGTGCTATAAACGCATGACTAGTATTACACTAGATGAAATAAACTTTTTTGAACTGATGATATTGTGAGAAAGAGTTGTTACTCCATGAACTATAAGTCTCTACTGAGAATTGAATTACACCCCAAAATATCTATTAAATAGAAAAGATCATTCATCAGGAGGGTCACTAGACATAGACCAGTGTCAAGCTTTTTAGCTCTCATCATTATGCTATAATAAGATGACCAACTAATAATTTAGCTATTTGGATGTTTATCTATATATAGACATATTTTGATTATCAGTGAGTTATAACCTATAAATGTGCAGACTGCCATTGAGTTATATCCTCAGTATCTAGTGAAAACTAGGACCATTTATCAGAAAAGTCAGCAGACATAGACCGATTTCGAAATTATTATTAATTCTTGTCAGCGTAAAGTAGCAATGATATTTAAAGATATGATATATCTGTAGATAAACATTCAAAGCTAAATCAATCATCATTTGTCTCACCTACTGACTAGAAGTAATAAGTTTCAAACTGGTCTGTCTGGCGACCGTCCATATAAATGATTTTATAGCACCAATGTGGAGTAGTTGTTTCCATAATAACATCAGTTTAATAAATATGGGGCATTCCACGCCAAATCGACCACTTTTAACTCTGACCCCTTTCAATTTGACTGAAATTTTTTTATTGTTTTCTACCCTATTTCTATTTTTTCAAATTTTTTCGCCCGACAAAAAAAAGAATTTTTGAAAAAAATAGCTATTTTTTTAAATTACCATAACTTTTTCAAAATTTTTGATTTTAAATGTACTTTTTGAAAAAAAATAGATCAAAATTATCTAGACCTATCCACTGTTTTTTCAATTTTTGAAAAAAAACGAAAATTTCTCGATGATTACCATTTTTGAATTTTTTTTTTTCTTATAAAACTTTTTTTTCAGTCAATAAAAGAAATAAAAAACTAAAAAAACACCACTGAAAAAATTTGAGGATTTATAAAAAATGTCAAATTTTTTTATAACAAATTTTGTTTCGAAAATTGAAAAAAAACAGTGAAGATAGATCCAGATAATTTTGATCTATTTTTTTTTCAAAAAGTACATTTAAAAACAAAAATTTTGAGAAATTGTCCCGATAACTCAATTTTTGAAAAAGTTATGGTTATTTAAAAAAAAGCTATTTTTTTTCAAAAATTCATAACTATTTTTGAGTTTGGTGAAAAAATTTGAAAAAATTCTCAGAAGTTCTCAATGGGGTAGAAAGCAATAAAAAAATTTCAGCCAAATCGAAAGGGATCAGAGTTAAAAGTGGTCGATTTGGCGTGGAATGCCCCATATATTTTATCACTAATTGATTATCTAGATGATTGACTTATAAATCAGTATTTTCAGTCGGTAAAAAGTTTTGATTTTATTTAAAAAAATTAAATATAAAATTATCCCAAAAATCTTATCAAATGATATCAAATGTTCTTTGATACCAGAAATCTAGTTGGAGAATGTAGCCCACAGAGTAGTTGTTTTCCGCAATATCATCAGTCTTGTCTGTGAGATTAGATATCTTTTGCTTACCTAGATCTTTGGTATCAAAGAACATTGTTCGACTTCATTTGATGGGATTTTTCATGACAATTTTTTAATTTATTTGAATTAGCTTAATGTCTTTAAAATAACGTAAAAAATATGAGAGCAATTGTAAAATTGTAAAAACTGTATTTCTTAAACTCGCAAGATATATTTTCAGCTTGATTTGACTTGGAGCTTACCCTGTCTTCAAGACAAATATAAGACCAAACCACACAACTACGTGGCTCATTTGATAGGA
>NW_019417283.1:0-10536 GCF_000390285.2 Anoplophora glabripennis
GGTATGGGCTGGTCCAAAGGAAGATCCTGTAGATTAATTACTGGATTCCTGCGGATGGAGGAAACCTCATTAATTTGACTTAGATTCATACTACAACAATAAAAAAATCAAGTGTAAAAGAGCGAAAAATAAATAAATAAATAAATAAATAAAGGATGTGTTTAGTATATAATTGACTATTTCAAAAACAAATAACTTACTTGTATTTTGTAAAGGGACACTAGTGATAATAACTTTAACAAGCTGTTGCTGTAGACGGTGTAAGGACACAAACGCACATAAACTACTGAAGAACTAGCCGGAGACTAATTGCTTCTGCAAGCTATCGATGTAGACTGGTAAATGATAACTTTATTTCACTGTGTATATATATATCATCAGTTTGACCGTGACTCTTATTACATCCGGCCGACGTTCGTTATTCTTATCGCATACTGTCTAGACGCTACGTGGTCACAATTTTTGCAAACATTACAATTATAAAGGAAATAATGTATCAGGTTACAGTTTATACTTAAAAGCAAGTCTGAACCTGTAGGAAACAGGTCTGAACCAGTAGAGGACAAGTCTTAAATTGAGGTGACCTAGACTAGGTGACCTTGACCCTAGATGACCTGGGGTCGACGACCTTGACTTGACCGTGCCCCAGACGACCAGGGGTCATGACCTTGACCTGCCCTTGACCCCAAACTCCCTGAGGTCATGACCTTGACTTGACCTTGGCGTGACCGTTTCCCCAGACGACCAGAGGCCATGACCTTGACTTGACCTTGACGTGACCTTGTCCCCAGACGACCAGAGGTCGATGACCTTGACTTGACCTTGACGTGACCTTGTCCCCAGACGACCAGAGGTCGATGCCCTTGACATGACCTTGACCCCAGGCGATCAGAGGTCATGACCTTGACTTGACCTTGGCGTGACCTTGTCCCAGACGACCAGAGGTCGATGATCTTGACATGACCTTGACCCCAGACGATCGGAGGTCGTGACCTTGATATGACCTTGGTGTGACCTTGACCCTAGACGACCAGGGGTCGATGACCTTGACCCCAGACGACCAGAGGTCGATGACCTTGACGTGACCTTGGTCTAGAATGATGCAATACTGGATAAGAATGACGCAATGCTGTTTGGAGGTCATTGGCCTAGAATGATGCAATACCAGATAAGAATGACGCAATGCTGTTAAAGGAAATAATATATCAGGTTAAAGTTTATGCTAGCGTGACAGTATTAAAGGAAATAATATATCAGGTTACAGTTTATGCTAGCGTGACAGTATTAAAGGAAATAATATATCAGGTTACAGTTTATGCTAAAAAACAGGTCTGAACTTGTAGAAACTTGATCTCGAATGCTGCAATACCAGATAAGAATGACGCAATGCTGTTTGGAGGTCATTGACCTCCCCTTATTGTGATTGAATTTTAAATTTACCACCAACTGGCCATGTGACGTCACTTCCATGCCGCCATGACACTTCTTGTATGACGATACTTCCATGCCGCCATGACACTTCTTGTATGACGTCACTTCCATGCCGCCATGACACCTCTTGCATGCCAACACCCACGCATCTCTTGCACAACGACAATGCCCACAAGAAGCCGCTGAAGGAGCGATGGACACTGGCCATCGAGTTCGTGACGTCATTTAGTGCGGCGCAGAAAATGTGGCGCAGAAAATGTGGCGCAGAACCGGCCTCATATATCTACTGATGAGTATTATCGTTTTTCTACACCAATACCAAAGGTCAGATTTAAAGTTTCAACTCCAGAAGTTGCAACACCACGACGAGCTAAAAGGGCACTTTCTCATGCTCGATATGTACAAACTAACTTACGGCACAAAGTGAGAAAGCTACAACAAGACAAACTTCGCCTTAAAACAAGAATTTCATCGTTGCAACAACTAGTTACACTGTTGAAAAAAAGGCACTGATCAGTGGCGAATGTGGCGATATATTAATTTATTACAGTTTGAATTTTTTCAGCATAAGCTTGTGTGCATACGTTGAATTTGTGTCTCAATAATATTTTAATAAAGTTTTCTTACTCATGAGAAAGAACGCCACCTGTGATTCGAGAAATAGTAGATAAGAAAATAAGATCAAGGAAATTGAAATATTCTCCACAACTGCGAAGCTTTGCATTAACTCTACAATTTTATTTATCGCGTGCCTACGATTACGTGAGAAAATGCTTCAAAAATTTGCTTCCACATCCCGCAACCTTAAGAAGGTGGTACACTGTGGTCAATGGAAAACCTGGATTTACTGATGAAGCATTTCAACTGATAAAACAAAGATCCCCAGTCATTTGTAATGTTGTTCTAGACGAAATGTCAATAAGGAGTCAGGTGATTTACAAACAAGACAGATTAATGGGTTATGTCGACTTAGGAACTGGAGACGAAGCTACAGATTCGTGTCCCTTAGCCAGACATGCTTTAGTATTTATGGCAGTAGACTTCAAAGGTAGTTGGAAAGTCCCATTAGCCTATTTTTTAATTCAATCGTTAAATGGATCAGAATTGGCAAATTTACTAAAAAAATGTTTGTACATGTTGAAACTGGTGCGAAACACATTTGGCGATAAAAAACATTTATTAGATGATGAAAATTTACCAATTAACTGGGAATTTATTGAGGAGCTCGTAAAAATTCAAGAGCAGGAAGGACTCCATTTAGCCTGCAAAATTAATAAAAAACATATTATGCAGATAACAAAATGAGTCAGACTTGCAGCTCAGGTATTAAGCGAATCGGTAAATATTGCTTTAGTGTATTTGTATAATACAAATGTAAAATTTAAAGAAGGTTTACCAACTGCTAAATTTGTTTTATATATAAATAACATCTTCGATATGTTAAATTGCAGGTATAAATTCAATAAACGTGAAAGCCATTATCTTGCTCTGAATGAAGAGAATTATAACTTTTTAAAAGAGTAGTGAGTATTTTATTGAATATATTCAAAACATTAAAGATTCCAATGGAATCAAAATATTATATACTAACAGAAAAACTGGATTTTTAGGATTATTAATTTGTTTGACAAATATTTTTCCCTTGTATAATGAATTGAAACATAAAGGCTTGAAGTATTTATTAACATTTAAATTAAGCCAAGATCACATTGAAACATTGTTTGGGGCTTTGAGGAGTAGGGGTGGGTTTAATAATAATCCTAATGCATTGCAATTTGAAACTGCATATAAAAGACTACTGGTACATAATGAAGTCCGTGCTTCTCAAGAAGGAAATTGTGAAATAGAAAATATACGGATTTTAATTTGTTCTAATAAAATAACAGATCCAATTACAAAAGAGGACAGTAAAATTGAATCTATTACAAGCTTTGATCATGACTACATTACGACAATGTACGAACTTTCGCCGTATGTAGAAGATGTTGTAGGATATATTTCGGGTTTTATATGCTCCAAAATAATAAAACAAATTTCATGTCTGACATGTTCAAAATTTTTAATTGGCAAAAATCCAGTAACATTAATCAACCTTAAAAATAGGGGATCATATGTTAACCCATCCCTTGATGTGATCCAAATTTGTAAACAAACAGAACGACTTTTAAGATGCCAAAATGCACTTAGTGGCAATACATACAAAAAAATTATTAATGAAGTAATTTTTAATGTTAACATATTCAATGATGACACAATGACTGAACATATTAAAACACAAGATGCTTTGGATAACCATAAAATAGAATTGATTAAATTAATATGTCAAAAATATTGTCTTATTAGACTACATCATGAAACATCAAAAACTGTTAATGTGTCTATGAGAAGCAGGTTCACAAAATTAGTTTTATTTAAAAATCAGTGAAATTTATGTAATTGTAATTTTTATTTTTTTTTGTTTTAGTAAGTTTTTTTTTAAATAAAAATTAATTAAACAAAAAGTCTATTTTTTTCATTGTTAAAAGAGTAATATTTGTGATGTGATTTTTTGTTTATTTGTTTTCTTTATTCATTGTTAAGATGTAAGATCTTTTAGATAGGCAAACTTAGTTTAAAAAATCAACCCTCGACTGTTTCTTTCTGCGAAAAAAATTTGTTTTATTAATTTTTAAACTTTAGACTGTGTAATTGTACATTATTTTACAGCTACTATGAGACATGAGACTATAGTCGAATCACAAAATCCACGTACGTACATCTTCTGTCCATCAAATTAGTTTCATTTAAATTAAGGATGTAATCATACAATACATCGACAACTACTGTAGCATATACAACTGATGCTTAATTAACTGTTGTCATTATGAATTATTACATTATATAAATTTTATCACATTAGTGACGTGCATATGTTGAATTTGCGATTCGACTGTAACTTAGTTATAAGAAAAAAAATTAAATATGTATGGCATTAAGTTTGTTTTTAAGTTGTACATTTGTTGCCCAAACACTTTTAAATTATGGTAGTTGTAGATAAAATACACCTAAGTTAAGTTATAAAGCAATTTGTTATATAATATTATTTTCCTTTAGTATCCGGATATTTTGTTCAAAATGTAGATTTTGTAGTGCAACATATGTCCAATATAACAAATAATAAAAATATGAAAGATACCTCGTATTTTATTTAATTAGTGTAAATAACAATAGTATTAAATTGCATAATCATAAAAATTTAAATCGAATAGTGAACTATCAGTTGCATTAAAATTCTTTATAATACAATTAAAAAAGTAATATTCAATTATTATTATTAATCACAACGAAAAAATTCACCTTTTTGAGAAANATTAAATTGCATAATCATAAAAATTTATGTAGAATAGAGAACTATCAGTTGCACTAAAATTCTTTATAATACAATAAAAAAAGTAATATTCAATTATTATTATTATTAATCACAACGAAAAAATTAACCTTTTTGAGAAAAACACTATTTACTGACTGGTAAGTGTTCTTAAAAACAATTTTAAATTAGGCAAACTTAAATAATTGCAAATTGAAAAAGGAAATGTGTCAAAATTTGTGTACACCTTACATTAAACAGGGTACTTAGTTCACTCTTAGCACCCAAGATGAAGATTCAAATGTTACTATAATTTCTTATCTCGGTATAAGCAGAGTATACTGTCTACATTTCATTAAAATTGACTACAGTTTCAGAGGTATTTCTGAAAAACCTTCACAATGTAACTTTAAAATATGAAAACTTCTAAAAGAAAGGAATTGTACAACACTAGATTAGTCTTATGGCGAGATGTCATTCTTAAACTTTAGTCTTACCTTCGTCCAAATTAACCGTTCATAAAATATCTCCCAATGCTTCTGGGACACTCTGTATATCAGATATTTACAAAATATAATTGATTACTCTGAGATATTTGCTCGCTCATTAATTAAGAGCCGATTTCATGAAAAATTTTAATGCTACCTTAAATTAAACGGCCCATTAAGTTATTGTCCTAACACTGTTTCCAAGGTAAATCATTTCATTCAATTTTAATGTTCTATTAAATTTAACTGTGCAATGGGCCCTAAGTAAAATGAACTACAGCTGCCATAGTAATCCGCAAGTCCACAATAAGTTAAAAACTTTATTGTATCTGTGGTGACATCAGTAATTACTTTAAATTGAAAGTTGCGCTTTATTATGGAGCGTGCGCAAATGCTACATAGTTCTGGTTAGGCACTTGTATTCCCCTCAGTTTCGTTCACAAGGTCATACATTGAAATGATATGAAGTGCGCGGTATATAGTAGAAGTATGTGATTGAACGTACAAAGAAATTCATTCCAGTGTATACCATAAAAGACTGGCTCAATATATTTCACCTAGCAAGATCAAGTAGAAACCGAAATAAGACCAGTTGTCCTTATAATGCCAAAGAACTCAATTTTAGAGATTTTTGCGATTTAAAAAACTTGTCTGACTTACTAATAAAAAATAAATCTAAGGATATTTATGGACAAACAGTTAACTGGTTACTGGTTACGCCCTTCCACAAATAAGAAGTGGATTTTATTTGTGCAAGGGCGAAATGGGCGGTGACTATTAGACGCTTTCATTATAGCCATCTTTCTCTATCGCACGGATTTCTATGACTTTCTTTATCGCTCTCACGTAACGGCCGATGAACCATGGGGACTTTCCGACCCTGTATGTCTCTTGTACATATGCCCAACACCAGATCTTATTGGTCGGAAGATTTGGAATTTGCACAATAAGAAACGTTATGTCGGTAAATAAATTTGAAAAAAATCGACAAAATATTCATTTCAATGATAATCATTCTTTTATACCACGTGGTGAAGAACATGATAGGTTGCATAAAATAAGACCTCTGGTAGACTTCCTAAATGATAAATATTCTAGTGTTCCACTTGAACAGAATTTGTCTATCGATGAACAAATGTGCTCCACCAAGGTGAAACACTATATGAAACAATATTTGCCTATGAAACCTCACATATGGGGTTTCAAACTTTTCATTTTGGCAGAAATATCAGGATATGCTTATAAATTCGAAATATATGCGGGTCAGGAGAGTGCTCGGCATCCAACAGATAATGGCCCAGACCTAGGAGCCACATCGAACATTGTGTTACGTTTATCCAGTATTATTCCGCGTCGACATAATTATCGACTGTATTATAACAATTATTATACACTAATGGAAAAATTTGAGGGACCAAAAACAAAGAAATTGAAGCTAAATGAACAACCTATCTAATCCATAAGGTGGTTAAGTTGGAAAAATGTTTTTCAAGTCCGTACACAAAAAATAAGATCGAAAAAAATTTCGAAAAATTTTTTTTCATGATATTTTACGATTGCGCGATACGTTACTTGAAAAAAATTTTTTTTGCAAGATCCAAAAATTAGAAACTTCAAGCTTCAAATTGCTTTTTTTACTCCAATACGACCATTTTTATCCAAGATACAGCCATTTGAAAAATCACCAAAAATTTAGATTTTTTTTTTGACCCCTTAATTTTTTCCATTAGTGTACCTCTCTACCTCTTGTGATTTACCTAGCTAAGGAAGGTATTTATTCTTTGGGAACAGTCAGAAGAAACCGAATACCCAATTGTAAATTACCTATGGACACTGCACTAAAAAAGGTAGAACGTGGAGTAAGTTACGAGTTTGTAGCGACTATTGATGGTGTAGATGTGTCTTCTATAATTTAGAAAGATGTCACATTACTATCTTCATTTGCTGGAAAATTACCCATGGGCAAAATTAGTCGATTTGATCGAAGTCAGAGACGTAAAATTGAAATTGACTGTCCTTACATCATACAGGAATATAATCGCCATATGGGAGGAGTAGATTTACTCGACAGTTTTATGGGGAGGTATAAAATAAAACTAAAAAGTAGGAAGTAGTATATTAGGATATTTTACCACCTAATTAATTTATCTGTCGTAAACGCCTGGCTGCTATATAAAAGGGTAATGAATTTGCAGGGAAAACCTTCATCAGACATATGTGATCAAGCCAGTTTCCGTGCAGAGGTTGCTAATTGCTTTTGTAGAGTAGCATCCACTTATGCAATATCGAAACGAGGTAGACAATTGAAGGTGATATTCAGTTGAAGAAGAAAAAAGGACCAGCACAGCATGTACCTCCTCAGGACGTCCGAAAAGATCAAGTTAGTCACTGGCCTTTCAATCTTAAATTTCGGCTTCAAAGCAACTTTTGGATAGTTATACACATTTAATACTGTTGTGTGGTTTACATCAACTGGTTTCATGCCTATTGTGCCATGAACTTTGTTATTGTATTTATTTATAATAAGAGGAAGGATATCGATCCATTTATAAGTACCTCTTAATGAAAATTCTTTGTAAATCCAGTGTTCGTAAATCTCTCTCGACTATTGCTGCTTTTTTAGTACTATATGTTGAATTGTTGTTTATGCCATACTCGCGCATTAAACTTGAAAAATGTCGATTGTAAAATTCACTTCCCAAATCCGATTGAATGTTTTTAACTTCTACAACTGTCTTGTTTTTAAGGGTTTAGCCCAAACGTATTTAGAAAAACAGTCAATCACAACCAATATTTATCGATATCCACTATTTTTATTGGCAAAATGTCGCATTTCAGTTAGATCTATCTGGTTCAGGTCAGCAAAATTTTTAACCAAAGTCCGTCTTCTCTAAGAATTTATACGCGCCGGTTTATGCAACTCCTCTACAATTTGGCGTTTTTCATCACTAATAGACATTTTAAATATTAATTTCTACTTCAAATTGGGAACAACAACCTCTTCTCGATTTTAAGTTGTCATGACTGCGATGTTTAATTTTTAACTATATGTATATTAAGTAATTAATCTTCTATCCTTCTATCATTTTCTTTTTTTATTTCTATTCCCTTTTTAATATCATTTTATTCTTCAACATTTCACCCTTATGGGTGAAAGTAATAATATCGAGATTATTCTCGATATTATTACTTTGCACATATCACACGCCGGCTGCAATAACGACACAATTCGAAAAAGACTTATTGTGAGTTAGAACCGTATACAAGTTCTTTATAATGTAATCTATCATCCTGCAAAACTGACACATCTATATTTGGTTACATATTTAATAGATGGCATAAGTGTCGTTTTTCTATTTTGACGTTTCTGGTTAAAATGAGGCATCATTAATAATTTACGATAATTGGAGGGGTAAATGGATCGGGTAGATTGGGGTAATCAGCTGTTTTATGTCAATACATGTATCTGGTTCAAAAATTACCGAACGCGTTTTCACAAAGCTAACCTAAAATTTGTCAGTGTATATTTTCTGTGCTACCTAACCTTTACTGCTATAACTGTTTTTATAAAATGAATAGCCGTAGAAAAAGAGCTTTGGTTCTTATGATGTTGCAAGTATTAGATGACGACAGTGATGAAGATTTAACCACAATAATCATTAATAATACTAATACAAAAAATTAAGATAATATCCATTCTCAATTATGAATGCACTGTAGTGGGACTATACAATAATGAAGGTATACGATATTAATTTTCTATATTCTTCATATTATTTAGGTATAATTTGTGCATTTTATTTTCAGTTTTTAAAAGTAATTTTCGGTTGAACCGTAGAACATTTGAACGTATTGTAGTTATACTGGGACCTTTACTTATTGAACAGAATAAATATGGACTCGGAAGACGCACTTACCCGCCAGAGAAACAAATATTGGTAGCATTAAGTATGTTGGCAAATCAACAAGTATAGAGGTAAGTAGTTTTTGCAAGACTGAATGGAATTTTTAATACATGCATAGTGGTTTGTTTTATAGGCTGATTGCTGAGAAATTTAATATATCCAAATCTACAGCCTGGACTTTTGTGCAGAAAGTATGTACAGTTCTTACAAATCTATCAAAACAATACATACCCTGCCGTACAGGTGAAAGGGTACGAGAGACAGTAGAAAAATTTAAAAAAGGCAAGGCTTTCCGGGGGTGTTAGGGGCAATAGACGGAAGCTATATTCCTATCACTCCCCCTTCAAATCAAGAGACGGCATATTGCAATAGACACCACTACCACTCAATAATTTTGCAGGCTATATGTGATGCGAATTATAAATTTATAGACGTCTTCGCTGGATACGCGTACATGATGCCAGTTTTTTATAATTCACCGATTGGAAAAAAATCAATACAACCCCCTTAGAAGTTTTCCCCAACTCTAACACCCATCTATTAGGAGATTCAGCGTACAAATGCACTAACTACTACGTACTAACTCCTTATAGAGACAACGGTCACTTGAGTAGGGTACAAAAAATTATAATTATAAACATTCGGCCACAAGGGTATATACCGAACAATGTTTCGGTTTATTAAAGGGTCGATTTCGAATATTAAAACGTGAACATTTATAACACTGAATTTATACCCAAATTAATAATAGCATGTTGCATGCTTCATAATATTTGCATAGAACAGAGAGACAATTGTATCGAAATTGAAGACTACGACGATGACGATACGTTTAATGAATGTTCCCTTGGTACTTTGCGTGTGTAACTTTTTCATCATTGACTTTTTAACAAATTGGACAGCAAATTCCGTTTTCCCGAACTGTTTTACGTTAAAAAGGTACTCTTGTTTCAAATCGTTATCTTTAACGGTTTCTGAGAAAATCGCTCTTGAATTAATCCCACTTTGGTCAATTTCATAGTAATTTAAACAAAAAATAATAATAATAATTTAATACGTAATCAGTAATACACATTATTGATGTAGAACAATTATGATATGATGATTTGTTTATGGCTTTTGCGATGGTAATGCTGCGCGGCAGAACGCGAGTACGGCAGAAGGTTTCCAAACAGAAGGCTGACATCAAGGAGGACATTCCTCACTGTATTCCGCAATTTAGCTGCAACCGTCACTTTTCGAAGGGATCATAAGATGGAAACTTAATTTTGATAACAGACAACAAGCTATTTTAAAAACTGTTCAAAAAACCCTCCACCTTCTCTGATACAAAGTCTTGCCCTACGTGTAACACTTCTCGAAGCTA
>NW_019417283.1:14227-16501 GCF_000390285.2 Anoplophora glabripennis
CCCACCCCAATGGACCTTGTGGAAATAAATGGATTAGTCCATCAAATTGCTCATTGAAATTTAGCTGTGTATACCAAATTTCATTCATTTATCACAACGCGATTGAGAGATATTGCAAAAAAATGATTTCCATTCCTCCCTCTTCAATGGGTCCCTGTGCCCTTAGGAAGCATTTCCGGACCCATGTTCATATGAACTTTTTTACTTAGTTTTGATCATAGAATCGGCCTGTTCAGGATTGGCAGCTAATTATGAGACACCCTGTATATGTTCAATCGTTTACTGTACTATTTGTCAAACGTGACATCTGCCACTAAATCAGCTACAGACGCTATTTTTTATGACTCGTATATAACGGTCACAATAAACGTTTAGAATAATGGTGATCTCTCTAACAACCTTCACATGTAACGATATATCATACTCATGTTGTAAGATGTGTAGTACATTATATAATTACGTGTGGAGGCCATTTAAGACATTGAGACATTGGTAAAATTGAGTCGGTTTAATGTAATGATATAAAAAATGCATACTTACCACATCATCTGACGATCCCTCAGATGTTTCACTAACTGCTGAAAAACTACTTGCTTCTGATGTAGAAACTGGCAAAACAGCAGCATCCTTACCAAAAATATTATTAAATCTTTCAAAATAGGGCCAAGATATGGATCCATTTCCTGTATTCCTATTATTATCAACAATTATTTTATATGTTTTTTTTTAATTTCTGTACTTTATATGACATTGTTCTCCTGAAAATTTATATCCTTTTGCAACCATACCTTTTCCGATTAAGTTCCAAATAACTTTTCCGGTTTTTTCCAGACTTGAACATTTTAAGATGATCTTCATATAATGTTATGAGGAGCAAAAATAAATTTTTCTTTTTGAGGTTATGAAAGTCGTTTACCGTATGTATTAACTCAAATAGTCGATCCAAAATTTATGGATGGATTTATGGACTTATGGATTTATGGGTAGATCTACCTAATCAATAAGGTGCAATTATTTATCAAACGCGATACGGTTTATAAGTTACAATTATCGAACGTATTGATACATCGCGGTATATCGCGCTCCAATTATCGTAAACCCCTATTACTGACACGACTTCACTATTCAAGAGTGTGTTGTGTCCTACTGGGTATTTATTGTATGCAACAGTGACATTTTTTAACTTGTGTCGCAGTAATAAATTAACTTTGTGTCTTTATTCATCATTAGTGACATTTTTTCAGATGGGTCATTCTTATTTAAAAATTTAATGTATTCATATTCAGCAGCACTGACACTGATTGAGTTGTGTCATTATATCAGAATTTCTTGCTAAATATTCAACAAGAGATAGTGACATTTTCTGATTTGTGTCATTGTAACACATTATTTTCAGTGGCTATAAGTAGTGACGATAATAGTTGTGCCGTTGTTTATAAGCCATAACAGGATGAACCGAAGTGAAAAAATACTTGCCAAAATAGGAATACGGTATTTTTGACGTAATAAATTATTTTTGTAGTTGCCGACATCCACTTCAAAACAACAAATAATAATGACATAGAGATTAAGGGGACCGCCTAGCCGGGTGCCTTGGCCGGCGGATTTCGATCTGCCGAGGGCAGATCACGGACGTGGGCTGGAATTTGGATGGGTGACCTAAGGCAGGCTCGGGGACGTGGCTGTGGCAGCCTACCAAGAGACCTGGGTCGCCCAACATTTGCCGCACGCGTGTGGTTCCCAATAAATGGTAATGAGAACAGAGCAAGAAAATCGCTGTAACTCAAGACCATGCTATCATACATAAACTGTACGAGACTTTGCCACCAAGCCACCCGTGTAGTAAATAGCCATCCTATTTGAAGAAAAGTACTCGAGTAATGAAGGAGGGGTGTACAAGGGGCCTAATAAGGCCTAAGTACCGCGTGGAAGACAATTCCACCACCCTCCGACATACATATATACATACATACATACATACATACATACATACATACGTACGTACGTACGTACATACATACATACATATTATAATAATTATAATTATATTTATATGGATGGTTAAATAAGTAAATGAATAAATGATATTTATTGTATGATTATAATAATAAAGTTTTTGTTTCATAAATTAATCAAATGAAATTTCTTGAGCGCCAGGTTAGATTTAACCAAATATGATATTTACCTTATATGAATCTAATTCTGCAATTATGTTGACTCATAGCAATGTAGCTCTCTTCCTCAGGGTTCGCGGTTCACTGGGCTTTTTGTTTG
>NW_019417283.1:17766-39261 GCF_000390285.2 Anoplophora glabripennis
GCACAAAAGTTATAAATAAACAATTTCACGGCTTAAGTGCATAATAGCGCGGATTTACGCGAAAAATCGACTTTACACCGCTATAACTTTTTTTAAAATTATGATTGGCCAACGAAACTTGTTGGAGGTCTTCTTCTTACATTTAGAAAGTCATCTACTGTAAGGACTTCCTGGCACAAAAGTTATAAATAAACAATTTCACGGCTTAAACGCAAAATAGCGCGGATTTACGCGAAAAATCAAATTTATACCTCTATAACTTTTTTTAAAATTATGATTGGCCAACGAAACTTGTTGGAGGTCTTCTTACATTTAGAAAGTCATCTACTGTAAGGACTTCCTGGCACAAACGTTATAAATAAACAATTTCACGGCTTAAGTGCAAAATAGCGCGGTTTTACGCGAAAAATCCTCTTTATACCGCTGTAACTTTTTTTAAAATTATGATTGGCCAACGAAATTTGTTGGAGGTCTTCTTCTTACGTTTAGAAAGTCAGCTAGTATAAGAACTTCCTGGCACAAAAGTTATAAATAAACAATCTCACGGCTTAATTGCAAAATAGCGCGGATTTACGCGAAAAATCAAATTTATACCGCTATAACATTTTTTAAAATTATGATTGGCCAACGAAACTTGTTGGAGGTCTTCTTCTTACATTTAGAAAGTCATCTACTGGAAGGACTTCCTGGCACAAAAGTTATAAATAAACAATTTCACAGCTTAATTGCAAAATAGCGCGGTTTTACGCGAAAAATCCTCTTAATACCGCTGTAACTTTTTTTAAAATTATGATTGGCCAACGAAATTTGTTGGAGATCGTCTTCTTACGTTTAGAAAGTCATCTACTGTAAGGACTTTCTAAATGTAAGAAGAAGACCTCCAACAAGTATCGTTGGCCAATCATAATTTTAAAAAAAGTTATAGCGGTGTAAAGTCGATTTTTCACGTAAATCCGCGCTATTATGCACTTAAGCCGTGAAATTGTTTATTTATAACTTTTGTGCCAGGAAGTCCTTATACTAGATGACTTTCTAAACGTAAGAAGAAGACCTACAGCAAGTTTCGTTGGCCAATCATAATTTTAAAAAAGTCATAGAATTGAAGTAGCTAAACGAGTATATACGCGCTATTATGCAACTAAGCGCGAATTTCTTTATTTACAACTTTTGTGCTAGGAAGTGCTTGCAGTAGATGACTTTCTAAATGTAAGAAGAAGACCTCCAACAGGTTTCGTTGGCCAATCATAATTTTTAAAAAAGTTATAGCGGTGTAAAGTCGATTTTTAGCGTAAGTCCGCGCTATTATGCACTTAAGCCGTGAAATTGTTTATTTATAACTTTTGTGCCAGGAAGTCCTTACAGTAGATGACTTTCTAAATGTAAGAAGAAGACCTCCAACAAGTTTCGTTGGCCAATCATAATTTTAAAAAAGTTACAGCGGTATAAAGAGGATTTTTCGCGTAAAACCGCGCTATTATGCAATTAAGCCGTGAAATTGTTTATTTATAACTTTTGTGCCAGGAAGTCCTTACAGTAGATGACTTTCTAAATGTAAGAAGAAGACCTCCAACAAGTTTCGTTGGCCAATCATAATTTTAAAAAAGTTACAGCGGTATAAAGAGGATTTTTCGCGTAAAACCGCGCTATTATGCAATTAAGCCGTGAAATTGTTTATTTATAACTTTTGTGCCAGGAAGTCCTTACAGTAGATGACTTTCTAAATGTAAGAAGAAGACCTCCAACAAGTTTCGTTGGCCAATCATAATTTTAAAAAAGTTACAGCGGTATAAAGAGGATTTTTCGCGTAAAACCGCGCTATTATGCAATTAAGCCGTGAAATTGTTTATTTATAACTTTTGTGCCAGGAAGTCCTTACAGTAGATGACTTTCTAAATGTAAGAAGAAGACCTCCAACAAGTTTCGTTGGCCAATCATAATTTTAAAAAAGTTACAGCGGTATAAAGAGGATTTTTCGCGTAAAACCGCGCTATTATGCAATTAAGCCGTGAAATTGTTTATTTATAACTTTTGTGCCAGGAAGTCCTTACAGTAGATGACTTTCTAAATGTAAGAAGAAGACCTCCAACAAGTTTCGTTGGCCAATCATAATTTTAAAAAAGTTACAGCGGTATAAAGAGGATTTTTCGCGTAAAACCGCGCTATTATGCAATTAAGCCGTGAAATTGTTTATTTATAACTTTTGTGCCAGGAAGTCCTTACAGTAGATGACTTTCTAAATGTAAGAAGAAGACCTCCAACAAGTTTCGTTGGCCAATCATAATTTTAAAAAAGTTACAGCGGTATAAAGAGGATTTTTCGCGTAAAACCGCGCTATTATGCAATTAAGCCGTGAAATTGTTTATTTATAACTTTTGTGCCAGGAAGTCCTTACAGTAGATGACTTTCTAAATGTAAGAAGAAGACCTCCAACAAGTTTCGTTGGCCAATCATAATTTTAAAAAAAGTTATAGCGGTGTAAAGTTGATTTTTCGCGTAAATACGCGCTATTTTGCAACTAAGCCGTGAATTTGTTTATTTATAACATTTGCGTCGCGACTTTCTCACTTCGGATCACTTCTTAGATGTATGAAGAACAATCCCTGCAAGTTTGACAGGTTAATAATAATTGTGTAAAAAGTTATATCAATTCTTGTCATAAAGTTGCTTCCTTGCAATTGTCGACTATAATTGTTTATTTAATGCCCGTTCCGTTTGATTTCGGTAGGAAAGTACTATTTTCGATACATTTTGATTATTTTATACTTAATTACGAGGTTTTAAGCTTCGTATAACGAAAAACATTTTTTGGGGCCCCACCGCAAGTACGGCTCTGTTTGGCGGGTACTCTGTGGCGGGTAGCTTCATGTTCATTTTAAACTTTATTATTTACTTAACTTTTCCCCTTTTATTTGATAGTGCACTTAATTTTGCAAAATGAATTCTTTATCATTTGAAAGCAGTATTATTATTGTTATTGGCCAGTGTAACGCAAATTTATAGCTTATGATATACGTAGAAAAACATGCATGTCATAAAGGTTTGAAGGATTTTGCTACCTTGTATCCTTCTGCCTGTTGACTGCTGGGTATGCCTGTTGACTGCTGGTTTTCCCTCGTTGTTTCCAGTCTCCTACGTTGACTGCTATACTTGGATTCTCGATCCCCTGTCAGTTTGACCCTCTATGGACTGCCTTTGTATCAGGTTTGCTTTCTTGCACTTGTCCTGCCACTTATCACTCACTTTAACTAAATGCATTGTTTGTTTCGAACTCTTTGCGTTCACTGCTTATGTCACTTTACGTTTGTTCGGACTTTTGTTAATTCACTTTCTTGCCAATGTTTGTTTTGGTACGCCTTTGAGGTTATGCTTGGTTTTTTTCACTTCTGGAGTTCACTCGAGCAATAAATCTCATAAAAATTATACTTTTTTAAGTAACCAGGTAAATAACTTATTACATTCGATTGTTTTTTAATGCCCTTTTTTTCTAGGTGTTGACCTTCTGGTTGTTGAACGTGTACTCCCGAAAATTATGACATTTTAGTATTTATACCTATTCAAATTTTGTTTGATTTCCATGACTACGTCATAATTTGATAATGTGGAAATTTCTTTTTGAGTTTATGGATTTATGCTTTACAATGGCTATTTTTTATTTGGGGTTGAATTCCTCGTGAAATTTGCTTTCTGTTAGTGGGCACTATATCTGATTACGAGACATATCACCTCTTGCATACCTCTTGTCTTAAATTTGGCCGTACCAATTACAATTCTTATATTACACTTAAATCTAGTATTTAAATTTAAAATTCAGACTTTGTTTAAAGTTTCTGTTGTGACATTATATTCCAAATAACCATTATGTGTCTTTTACAGAGTGTTGAATTTCAACGTCCCTCTCACTTGGTCGCACTATGGAAATTTGTACTCAAAAAATGGTTTACACTATATGTTTTCTGTATTATACCAGTCTTTGAGATTATATTTATAATCTTTTTAAAACATTTAATCTGGAGAATTGTTTTTCACTGTGGAATCTCACAAATTAATATGGTCTCGGTAGAGTCATTTCGAATTACAGGTATTTATGTCATTTTTATATGGTTTTACTTAGCTTGTCTTTGCATGGTATCAGTATTATTGTTAATTAAACTTTCTATCATAATTTTATGTAGTTAAATAAGTTTATAGCAATAAATTTTGGTTTTCGTTAGATTCATTTACGAGATGTCATTGTAACAAGTTTTTAAATCTGCTTTTCTACATTTTATTACTTATTTAACTGCATTCAAATCATTTTTATATGAAAGACTGTTTAATTAGTTTACTGTAAAGACCAGTTTTGCATCGTTTATTCTACTATTTTCAAGTGAAATTCACTAAAGTCTAAGTTTCCATGTATTACTGGTTGCCTATCCTTGTTCATTCATTTCAATAAATTACTAGTTCTGTTTACTTACAATTTTTTTGTATCTTTTATATTTTCCGTCTCTATTTATTATAAATTCTGTACTTTTTTGTATCATTTAAATATTCAAATCCTTCAAAATTCAATTAGTGCTTTATTAATTCTAAATTTGGTATTCAGTTTTGATTCCCATAGAAATATTCTAAGTGACTATTTGCCCTTCTGTGAATAGTTAGGATTATTGCTTTAATTTTTTATTAGGTGGTAGTTTATAAATTTTTCAATACACCCACACGCACACGCACACCCACGCACGCACGCACGCACCCACACGCACACACAAACATAGAGATTGAATTTGAGGTTCCTTGTATCCCTGTATACAAAAATAATAATGAGCCATGCTCGTCTATTAATGAATTAGAAAATTACAGTACAGTTCTAGATGATTTAGCACAGCATACCAAAACTATCCTTCTACTTCAAATACAACTGTAACCTTAGAGGATGAAGGAAACTGCATTCGGATAATTTCGGAAACATCATCAACTGTCAATGATTCTGATGAAGATCCTAATTTCAATAATTCACCAAGTAATAGTGAGTCAAATTCTGCTTCCTCAACAAATTCGTCTTCATCTAGTTCAAATGAATCCGAAGAGACAATTGATACTCCATGAAAAACCTAAAACTAGAAAGAGAAAGGCTGCTCCAACCGAGTGGAAACAAAACATGGCCAAGTTACTAAGATATACAACACTCAATAAAGGGGAAATTGTATTAGTAAAAGCAATTGGTCCACCCTGTAATGACAATAAATGTCAGCTGAAATGTGGAAGCAAATTTACCGAGGAAGAATTTATATTTTTAATCAATATTGGGCACTAGCAGATATTACAAAGCAACGTAATTACATATTGCAATAGATGCAGGTAATAAACCCCAAGTATAGATATCCGAGTGAGGTTCCTCAAGGGAAAAACAAACGGAATAACAACTGTGCTTTCCACCTAGAACTAAATAAAACTGGAACACGTGTCTGCAAAAATTTTTTAAGGCCACTCGCAAGTATTACAGATCGCAATATTCGAACAGTGGTCTCTAAATCTAAAGACAGTTTCCTAAGCGATGATTTACGGGGCAAACATGATAAACATAACAAACTGTCTGATGAAATTAGAAATGGCGTTCGCAAGCATATTTCATCTATTCCAATTAATAGAAAGTCATTACATTCGAGCCCAAAGTGAAAAGCGATATATTGAAGGTGGAATGACAATAGCTCAACTTTATAGAGGCTATAAGTAAGAATGTGTAGAAGCAGGTCAGTAATATGCAAATCTTACAATGTACACCAGTGTTTAATTACAAATATAATTTGGCCTTTTTTGTCCCAAAAAAAGACCAATGTGAGAGGTGTACTTCATATCATAACTCAAGTGCTGAAGAAAAAAGCAACTTGCAAACCGAATGCAATAAACATTTAGAAGAAAAAAAATTTAAGCAGAAAGGAAAAAGGAAGTGATAAAGCGAAGTCAAGTAATACATTTATTGTAGCTTGTTTCGATTTACAAGCTACTTTTCCTACTCCAAAAGGTGACGTATCTGCCTATTATTTATAAATCAAAATTAAATACATATAATTTTACCGTCTGTGAGCTTCTGCAAAGAGGACAAGGTAATGTTTATTGTTACGTGGCACGAGGGGGAAGCCAAACGTGGCGCTATTGAAATTGGCTCGTGTCTGTTATATTTTTTGGAAGAAAAAGCAGCTGCTGCCAACAGTGATGACCTAGAAATTACTTTATATTCGGACAACTGTAGCGGCTAACAGAAGAATAAATTTATAATTTCTACCTATTTATATGCTGTTGGAAACTATGAGATTCAGTCAATTACGCATAAATTTTTGGTGATGATGGATACCCAGAATGAAGGGGACTCATTCGGTAATTGAAAAGAATATAAAACGTGCGTTGAAATTTGCAATTAAGGACGGGATTTTGTACAAAAAATATCGCCCAGCGTGAGTCACGAAACGGGACCCCGGTAGGTGCTGCTCTAGCGGCCAACGCTTCAAGGTGTGTTTTTTAACCGAACGACGAAGTCTAATAATAAACGCTGGACGTAAACGGCTCCAATTTGTGTACATACAATCTTATAAGGAAAGAGAGTAAAGATTTTATTAATCATTAATAGATTATCGAGGACAATAATATTTTTTTTATTAAGTAGGCAATAATTTTTAGTTAATAAGGTTAAACAATCTTATAATTACCATTCCTTTATTATAAAAGCAGATATAATTTTTAAAATTACATGTAGTTTCTTCTTCAAAAGCTTAAAAAACGTATAACAGGAACAGTCAACAGTCTAATGTTTATATTTTCACGTTAACGATCCGATACGTAAATTAACTGCTATTTTCAGTAAAAATGATATAACTTGAATTATTTTTTTACTTTGGTGAGTCGTATTAATTTAAAAACACTGCCTAATTACTAAAATATATAGCTACTTATATATACTTATACTAACTTGCTACTAATTACGTTTGGAGAATAATATGTATAGTAGGGTGGCACAAAAAAAAAGATTTTTTTTTGTGTCGTGAAAATATGTTAGTTTATCATGTTTTAAGAGCTCCCTCAAAAAATCAGCTCAAAAATTTTTTTTAGAGGTTCCAAGATTTTTAAAAATTTCCAAAATCGTCAAAAATTGAATTTTTTATCTTTCAATTTCAATTCAATAAAAAATAAATTATTAGTTCGTTGATATTTATTTTTTAGAGATCGCTCGAAAACATAGATACACTACTTTGAAAATTAAAATAATTATGAGTGACCTTTAGAAATTAAAATATCGATTTGAAACTTTCAGAATCGAGATTTTTTTCAACCTAGAAAATGATAAAAAAACGGGAAAAAAATTAAACACAAAAAAATTAAATTTGACGATTTTGGACATTTTTAAAAATCTTGAACGACCTCTAAAAAATTTTTTCTTTGACCTGACGTTTTGAGGGGGCTCTTAAAACATGATAAACTAATATATTTTCACAGGAGACACGAAAAAAAAATAATCGTTTTTTTTGTGGCCCACCCTAAATTGTATAGGCATAACATATTATATTATATATTATTATTGTATCTATCAGGGAAATATTATTAAAATTTTAAGTTATTATTAACAAGATGTGTAATGGAATTCCCCTAGCAGGTAAGACCGTCAAGAAATTGTTCTTATCTAATTCCAATATAATGATTCCCACTGCAAAAAATGACTGAGCAAGATACCGTTGGACTGGAATATAATTACTGGTAAATAATATAGGTACATATAATTTCATAAGGGTGCATAAGGGTGAAAAATTTGAAAAAGTCAATTGAAGAACCATACATTCAAGGTATGCACCAGGCTCGGTCCCTACGCAGCAACTCGGCATTGAAATATTTGAAAAACTTGTTCCCATATTTATTTAGCCATACCCATACAGAGGTCTGGTGGGACTAAACGTGCAGCTGGTAGAAATGTATACGCCCAGTTGAAGAATGCGCGTGCGGGCAAATAATGTCCCATACAGTTGCTTCGGTCAACTGCGTCGTGAATTTCAGTTCTAGACAAGTAGCTTGGCAGTGCAGTGCGGGAATGCGGAATTTGATGTGATTCAGATAATTTTAATTTACTATAGGTACCTTCTATCAATCATTCATATGACAATTGCGAAAGGGAGAAATAAGAGGGATATTTTGTTTATTAATATTATCACAACATGGCATTTTGGAGACCTTTTGAAACGGAACAAAATGAAATTTACCATCAATATAATAAAATTGTTTGAGGACATAAATAATTAAAATATGTTGTTGGTCAAATGAACATATAATAAAAATTTTCTACACATTATATACAAATTATTATAATTTTCTACCTTTAGCAGAAAACTTTTTTAGGGACGCCCATGAAACTCATTCAATTTGATTGCTTGTTTTTTTATGCATGTTCAACTGACTTCGGAAAAACTATACTCTATTGTGTGTTAAAATTTCAGTTAGTTTCGTTATCCCATTAAGTTATTGAAAATGTTGAAAAAATCACGGTTTTCTGCCTATAAAATTGATACCTCTCACTTTAACTCGCCGTAAGTTTCTTTGTTAATTGATAAAAAAAATTCAAATTTTTACTGACGATAAGTCGCACTATAGTCTTTAGTACTGTGAAGGTCATTTGTCTCAAAAGATCTTTTTTTTTTTTTTTAAGCAAAACAGAAGGGGGTCCATAAATATTGCATTCTTTAAAAAAAGAAAAATACTGACTCGAGTAGTAAATAATTGTAAACAACAATCTGAAAAAATTTGTTAAAATAATACAGTTATAAAGGCTATACTATATACTCTGCATCGGACCGTGACCGTAATTGACCATTCCGATACTGTTTTTAAGAATATCATATTTATAACTGTATTATTTTAACATATTTTTTCAAATTGTTGTTTACAGTTATTTGCTACCTGTCAGTTTTTTTTTAAAAAATGCCATATTTACGGAGATAGCACTCCCTTATGTTTCACTTAAAAATAAAAAAAGAAGACCTTTTGAGACAAATGACCTTTACAGTATTAAAGGCAATAGTTCGACTTATCGTTAGTAAAAATTGGATTTTTTTTATCAGTTAACAAAAAAATTACGACGAGTTAAAGTGAGAGGTACCAATAATTTTATATGCAGAAAACCGTGATTTTTTCAACATTTTCATTAATAACTAACAAATGGGATAACGAAACCAACTGAAATTTTAGCACACAATAGAGTAATAGTGAGGCTATATATGGTCCAAATTTCAAATTTTTTGCCCCAACGTTTTCTTAATATCGGTTTCCAAACTCAGAGGTTTATTTCATTTATTTCGATAGTAAGTGACTAAAAATAAGCAAAAGTTGATTGTCAAGACAATATGAAATTAAAATCGTGTTAGTTATATTTATATTCAAGAATGTATAATTTTTTTGGTCGTAACTTTTTTCATTAAATATCCAGTGGTTTCCTTCTTACCGGTAAGTAGCTTGAAGATTTGTAGATTTGTAGATTGAAGAAGAAATCTATCTGAGCCAGGCTAATTTTTAAGCTGTAAATTTATTTAAACATAAATAACGATTTTATGTGGGACACCCTGTACGTAAAATTTAATCTGTATTCTTAATAAAGAAAAATTAGTACATATTATTGGTTTTTTATGCGTTATATTTTCGTACTATTTAAGCTTTACAAAATCATTACTTAGTACTTAGTACTACTTAGTACTACTAGGTATATCAAAGATAATATTAAACCATTATGCTTTATTTTAGGACGCATTTATAATAAACCAACTCTGTGTTTTCACTTTCATTTTCAAGGGTAGCGACACCTGTGAGAGAGTGTACAAACTAATTATATCGAAAGAAATTAAAAATATCTTGTGAATAGGTAGGAAACTCGACAATTCTAGTTTAGATACATATTAAAAATGGAGTCGTGTATAAAATGTTGTCATTTCACTTGAGGACACAAATTATAGAACTATTAATAAATATTAATCTGAAAATTAAATACAAATGATCCTAGGTGTCCGTTCTAGTGAGTGAAGTAGTTTGGTTATTGTGCCTAACCTAGTTCCGTTGTAAATGGAATATATTGGCAGACTAACAGTATGGTTAAAATTGAGGTACTTTGGCATTTATTTAAATTATTCTTCTGTTCTCATGAGCATTGAAATTTATCTCACTCACTAGCGGGAACCATTGCGAATACATTGATATATAATAATATTCAATTATGTTAGTTTCTTCGATGATTTGTGTCCTCATCTGAAGTTCTGTTACACGGTAAAAATATACATACTAAATCGCCCCCTTAAGTACATATGTTCCTTCGCAATACACAACTCTGGTTAGAACAGCGAAAAAGACAGGTTTGCCTTATGACATCAGGGAATTGAATTATCAGTTTCTTTGACCTTAAGGATTTACCAGAACATACTGGGATAAACTTCAATATAAATACTAACAAAGAATCTTTTAACTTTAGTGACATTTCAGTGATTCGAATGGAAAAAGACTGTCTGAACAAGTTCTTTTACAAAACATCCTATAAACCGGATACTTACAAGCAAGTAAATATTCAAGATGGGAAAACACGAAGATCTCTTCGATCACTTAAAAATTTTAGTTTGAAAAAAGCCTACACAAGTCCAAATCCCATATCAAATATATATATATGATGTTATCAACTTGCTTCAAATAATCCTTATTCCTAAATGTCATGCTAACTTTTACAATTCTTTGCGAAAAACTACGGATTAAATCATAATTTATTAGTTAGTTGTTTACTACAAAATATAAATAAAGTGCCTTTTTTCTCAATGTCTTGTTTTTTTCTGTATTAATATTATTATTAATAGTTTCAAAATTATGTTTATTTTACTTCAAATGCTTCCATCAATATCGACATAATTCCAAATAATTTTGATTTTTTTTTAATTTAAGAGTGTTGTCAAATATTATCCAAAAGAAGTACTGTTTTTTCAACTTGATTATTTATTGACTTTATTAAAAAGTACAATTTGAAGGCAAAATTTCAAATGTTAAATCCACTAATTCACTTGCTACTTTTCATTCAACTTATAATGTCAATTATCTCAAAACTCTATTTTTCGGATTGTGTCGGTATTGCAGCCCGCGTGCGATATGTAGCCATGTTCCCTGTTATAACGGTAGCCGATGCTTGCAAAGAGGAAATAATCTCTACAAATGTTTATAAATTCGTCAACATATTTTAACGTTACAGCATCTAGCTCATCTGTGGGATCCCCAATATTTTTTAGTTGTTTTCGTCGAATATCATATTGATTTGAACTAATTAACTTAAATCCAATACCTCTCCCCGCGAGACACTGCCGCACAGCGAAAACATTTTTGACGTCTAAACTTATCGATAGAGCTCATGATGGTTCTCCAAGGTAGAAACTACATTTGATATGTATTAAAAAAATACACTCTTTATATGGGTGTATAAAAATGCTGTAAACAATTTATTATACTTTATAGAAATGGTATATTCTGGGTGAAAATGGTATAGTCATTTTCTATTAATTCATTTATTATACTTATTATTTCATTGTTCAAACTCGAATGTCCAGCCATTTTAGAGTTCCACAATAATCGTAATTCCAATAGACATATGTCACTGTTTTATCGGAATATTTTGGTTGGCATTAAACCGAGTCCTTTCTTGGATGGAGTTTCCATTTTCTGTTGAAATAATGGTTTTATAACTTCAACGTACTTTTTTAATTTACTACCATTATACCCTAATTGAGTATCATAATTTCTGTAGGCTGCATTAGTAATATGTAACATTTCCCCATATATTTTTTTATTTTCATCATTAATTGCATAACCCCGGCTAATAAGATTCGGAGGATGTTTAAAAAAAAATAAATCATATAACTGAGAGTTGCTTGAAAAATCCTAATTCTTTTTTATCTCTGAAAAAGGTGATGTTTTTACCGAAAAATGTAACCTCAGCATTACCCATAACTAGTTTTCCACTGTTCATATCAACACGTACTCCATATATGCCATCATATGCAGACTCACTCAATAATGTGTTACATTCCTTGACTTGCCTATATTCGCCCATATACAACTGCGACTGTGGGGCCTTAATGTGACGTCATGCGCGCGGCTGGCGCAAACACGTTCACTGGGATATACGGCCCTGGTCCGGTCCGACTCAAGTGAGTTAGCCGTAGAGGTTGTCGTATGTTTTCCCCAAGGACATTTAAATGAAGGGGACTAGGCATGTCACAGTCTGTCTCATATGTTGGGTGAAGCTAGGCAAGGGAAAAGCAGAGGGCTTTATTTTCATCCAATTGATGCGCGCGAATGTCGTACGTTTTGGAAGGGTCAAAATAAAATATTTTATAGTCCTAAGTCAATATATTTCAACAGCCACTCAGTATTTTTTTCGTTCTTAACTTTGGGAAATAATAGAGCGTAAAGAAATAATAGTAGTACTGATTAGAAATAGACTAAATATCTCAAGAACGAAGCTTCCTAGCGAATTTTACCGAGAGCAGTTTTTTCATAAAATTAAAATAAGTTAAAATATTTGTATTGAAAAAATACTTTTCACCACTGGCGTTGAAGTTTAGGGGGTTCAAAACAGAACAAAATCCCATATCTACGCCACTGGCCATAGCCGGAAAAAGTTATTCACGTCAAAATATTAACCTTTTATGATGATTTTATTATGATACCAAGTTTCAACAAAAAATATGTATTTGTTTAGTAGATAATAAAGAAAATAACATTTTGAGAATTGAACGCCCTGTATCACGAAAACGGAGCGCTATAGGGAAAAATGTTATAGGAAAGATTCCTATTATTTCTTCGCGCTTTATCATTTCCCAAAGTTAAGAACGAAAAAACGGAGACACCCTGGGAAAACTACGCGTTCCACGAAAAAATTTTCTCTTTCATTAAAGATAGCGGGGATCGTGATCTATGTGCCCATACCATTAACTTCTATCTAGTATTAACGAAGATATAGCCGTTCAAAGTTGTAAAGCGCAAATGGCGCCGAACGTCCGCGTTGGGTATAAAAGGAAGCGCATTAGCCGCTTCAGGGACACCCTCTACGAGGCGTACGGGTCTACAGCGATGAAGTGGGTAAAGAGCGATAGTCCTGCTCGACCTCGCTCCATCCGAGGTCATTTTTCCTGCCAAGGATATTGGCGCGCTTCAGGGACTCGACTGAACTCGTCTCGAGCGCTCGCATCGGTACAAATTCATCAAAAAACTTTCTAATCTTTTTCTCACTTCGTTAAAAAGAATTCGCTTGAAACAAGCTGTGCTTTTCCAACTCAAAATTAGATCAGGCGGGCAGAATAGAGTCGCAGTCGACCTTCCTCTATCATCTGTTCACTGTATCCCACTGTGTTACGGTTGAGTGTGCTGCGGAAAGTTGACAAATATACGAGTGTACGTCTTTTCTCAATATATACAGTATCGGTTTACATTATGTTTAAATTCTTACGTAAATTAAGTGCCCATAACCTACTTACCAAAATTAAAATCCCAGGTATGAGACCTGTGGAATATTGAAAAGCATTCGATAAATAAAAAATCGCATCTAAAACATAGTGAGTGTCTACGACGTTGGCCAGCCCGGGCCACTTACCTTTAGCGTAGCCGATCGGACCGCCTTGGACCTAGACCTACCCCAACGACAGCGCTGTTGTGCATGTATACTTACCTTATCTGTATATGACATCAAGCATTATGTATTCGGAAGCAGAAGAAATAGTGACGACGCCCCGTTCCTGGGCTTCCCTTCGGAAGAACAGGACGAGGGCAGTTCGACGAGCGAGTTACCGGCTTTGACGGCCGGGCTCCGTCGAAGTCAAGGTTCAGAGCGTAAAGACGCACGTCGCACGCACTACTCTCGTTAATGAGATAATAAAATTGTAAACAGATACAGTCCACTAATATTAATATACCTACATAAGTTAAAAAGGCAAGTGGATTACTTTATTTCTACCAGCGACAGAATCCCTAACGAGCCGGGCGACATTGAACCTTAACGACCTAGCGATAGGACTACACAAAATATACCGGCATAACAACAAAAACTGGTGAAACAGCGAAAAAAGGGACAACTTAGCATACAGCAAAACAAGTAAGTCGCCATCCTGTAATACAGTACTATCCCATTTTTGTTCCCTTGATTTGACACAACAAGTGTTGATTAAAATGGCGTATAACAATGAGCATGAGCAATCAATGAACTTAAGCACCTTGACGTCGAAACGAGGTAAAATAAAAGCACGTATTACACTATTTAATAAAATATCTATCGAATTTTGATCAAGCTGATTATGTTGAATTAGAATCGCGGCTAACAGCATTTGAAAGCACAATTTTAATTAACTTTGAGGAAGTCCAAGAAGCTATTGAACAAATAAGTGACGATATCGTGCAAGAAACCGAACGCGAAACCTTTGATAATGCGTATTATAGGGCAGTCGCTGACGCAAAAAAACATTGAATTTTTGTTACATCTGAAAAATTCCTGTATGCTTACCCAACATGCTTTAGATTTAAGTCGTAGTATTAATTTTGATGATGTAGAGATTCTGTGTAGTGAGAGCAATTTAAATAGGGAAGGGGATTGTATTAACAGATCAGATATTGAAAATCTTAGTGTCATTTGCACATACCTGTTACATTTTTCCAATAATAATTTCAACAATAGTGACTTAATATTTTAGGTTGTCAATGAATTTGTGTGTTGGCATACCTGATTTCCTGTTTTAATGTTTTGGTTTATGGTCACTGTGTTCTGCGGTTGATTTCTCCCACTACGCATAACCTCTATAACCATGGGGTCATGACATAGGCTCTTATGTTTAATTGTTTTAATAATGTGTAGTTTTATCAATTGTCAAATTTCAAAAGAATTTTAATGTAACTTTTAAAAATATATTTTTTTCTCATGACATGGATCATTGTTTCGTGGCGTCATCATTTTTATTATATAATCTCAATTTGTAAGTATAGTTTTTTGTTTGGGCTTTTAAAGTTTTTCATAATATTGTAACCGTTATAGAGTTCCTGAGGCAGTGACAATAAAGTGCTCGAAAGCTTGAACTGAATAAATAGTCTGCCACCACCTTTTCTGAGGTCGCAAATGTACCAGCGGTCTCAGTTGACAGCTTTGCAAACAATTGCAAATGAAATATACGTAATTTGGAACTTGCGTGTATCCCTGCGATGACTTGGAGGTGTCTCGATTGCTTGGACTTCCCAAGGAAGAACCGATGGCAAGGTTCTAAACTGGCCACGACCCACAGTGGGGGATTTCGATGAAAACGTGGCCAAAAGTCGAAAAATTAACTTTTGTTTTGAAATTTATGATTGGTGGGGATCGCTTAGGGACTATCCTCCCTACACAAAACAGTTAGGCCCAGCCCCCTACTGCTTGTTGTTGCCGAAATAGTTCAGTCTGTTGTTGACCTTCTACGACGCTCGTTTATATGTGCGCGCATCAACGGACCTTCTTTGAAAGTTCAAATTCACATAAAATGGAAGTTTACATCAAAAAGAAAATTAAAAATATGGATGCGGTTCCTGGAGGTACGTAGAATAATACTTATATTTTACAAAAATAAAACGTTGCTAATCGAAAAAGTGACTATTCGGTTGAAAGAAAACTAATTATACATAGACCAAAAGTTCCGAATCCCGCTGAATCCCGCGTTCATTCTGCATTGCACCTGAAGTATAAACTATTAGGAATGATTCTGCAAAAATCAGCTTCTAATATTGTCTACCCTTGAAGTTATGTATTGATTTACATCAACGTGTGCGTTCTACGTAGGCATCTGGCTCGGGCCGGGCAGCGGAGCCGAACGCTGCTTGCTACAGGTATAGCAGCCGGGCGCTCCGCCTTTCTTCTTTTGTTATTGAAATAACAAAAGACTCTCCTTTATCCCCGATCCCAAACCTTTTCTTACCTATATATTTATGTACGGAAGGCTTTCCTGAATTAAAACAGGGGAGGACAAATTCATGTTATTTCTAATAGATTGAAATGTCTCTTACTAGCGCTCATTCCTTTCTCTATGTGGAATTTTTTCGCAAACGGACGTTTGAAATTTTAAAAACAGAATACAATATAAAGAATATATTTATATACTTTATATGAACTACTGCTTCTGTAATCAAATAAGATAACTAAAAACTATCAATTATATGATGTCTGCAAACAGAGACAAACGCATTATAATAGATATTTGGACACAGTCCAATACATGTTATTATATGTACCCATATTTTTACAGGATCTCAGGATCAGCTCACCTTTTGGCCACGGAGAAAGGTATTTTCCACACTGCGGAACAGCATGTCTTCGGACTTTAACGACCAAATACTAAGTTTGGAACACGAATTATCGAAAGAAGCTGATTGTCCTGTGCAGATACGATCGAATGCCAGATCCCAGTTATCAAAATTGTTTTTTAAAATGCGTACGAAGTGGAAGGAAGCCAAAGCCAATGAAAATTATTTTCTCCAAAAAAATGAAGATTGGTTAAATGTGGACGTCTCATTCCCGGTTCACTCGATAGATGGAGCAAAAGACTTAAATGAATCTCAAACCACACTCGGTCGGCCATCGTTGGACTTCGCTTCATCAAACAATCGCTCAAAACGACGAAAAACGGAAGAGCTTCGCAAAAATATTTCAACTGCCGAATTATCATATGTAACACAAATGAATCTTCGATCTTCTGGAAACTTAGATTCTGCAAAAGTTTTAAAAGATATTACGGCTTCACCAACGAGATCCACACGTTATAGAACAGCGTTTGCGAAAACATCTACTGCACAAGAGAGAACAATTTCTGCAGATGAAGCGCTATCAGATATAGTCGAAGCGTAACTAACAAGAAAGCAGTGCAACGTCATTAGAAACACCATGAAAAGAAATAATTGCAAATTGTATCCAAGCTACGACTCCGTCCAAGTAACCAAGAAACTCTGTTATCCGCCTCCATCCAGCATTACTGTTACAGAAACGAGTGCAGACATAAAATTACAAGATTTACTGAATCACACCTGCAAACGTCTCTTGCTCTCTCGGAGAGATTTCGTAAAATCACTAAATATCCCGTGTCTCACAGCAGAGTTGATATGTAAATGGGGATGCGACGGAAGTTCGGGTCAAAGCGTACACAAACAAACATTCAGCGATGATTTGGACTCGGACGTAAGTATATTTTTTACTTCGTTCGTTCCCCTTCGACTTGCCTTTTCTGATAGTGAATCTGACGAGCTTATCAGCACAGTCATATGGGAAAATCCAAGGCCTTCGTCACCTCGATTTTGTCGACCAATTAGAATGCAGTTCCTCCATGAAAATACTGAGTTGACACTAAGAGAAAAAAATGTTATCGATGATCAAATAGCTTCTCTGGAGCCATATACAATAACTGCAGATGGTTCAGTAATAACGATCAATTACAAAATGCTGTTTACGATGATAGATGGCAAGGTATACAACGCTGTTACATCTACATCTTCAACAATGAGGTGCTACCTATGTGGTTCCACATCAAAAGATTTTAATAATATCGATAGAATTCTGGAAAAGCCATTGAACGAGTCCAATTTGAATTATGGTATGTCAACACTGCACGCGTGGATCCGTATGTTCGAGTGTCTACTACATGTTTCCCACAAATTGCATATAAAAAAGTGGCAGGCACGTACGGAGAATGATAAGGAATCAACTGATCAACGCAAGTCAGATTCAAAAGGGGTTGCGAGCTTGAGGCTCATCGTGGATCGAGCTAAACTGGGTTATAGAAGCGCTAATGATGGTAACATAGCCAGGCGTTTCTTTGAAAATTCACCGAAGGTTTCACTGATAACTGGCTTGAATGAACGGCTGATGGAGAGATTCCACGCAATTCTACAGGTGATATGCAGTGGACAAAATATCGATGTGGAAAATACCAAAAATACGCATTGGAAACAGCAAGGATATTTGTGGCCGAATACCCATGGTATTATATGCCAACAGCAGTGCATAAGATATTGATCCACGGTTCTCAAATAATAGCTTCCGCATCTTTACCAATCGGGCAGCTATCTGAGGAGGCTCAGGAAGCACGAAATAAAGACATAAAAAAATATAGAAAGGAATTCTCTCGAAAATGCTCGCGAGAAAGGACGATGCAGGATGTGCTGAACTAACTCTTGGTGTCATCAGATCCTTACATCTCAAGTCTCCGAGAACTTCCAACGAAGATAAAAAAACTTTTTCCTGATGCTCTGGGGCTAATACCTTGTATCCAAGTAGAGACAGATCCAAGCGAGGCCGAGGAATCTGACTCCGTTTGAAATATTATTAAATATTTCGTCTTCTGAAATTTGTGTACAGTGAACACAAAAACTCAAATTCAGTATTTTTCGACTTTATGCAACGGTATTTCGATAATCGCACTGCCATATTCCGGCCGCCATTTTGTTTTTGAAAATTTTCGTACCAGATTCGTATTCAGCGACCCCAAAAACTTAAAAATACTTAGTTTGGTACAATTCTAATCGTTCATTGACTTATGGCCACGTTTTCGTCGAAATCCCCCACTGTGAGACGTTACAAAACTGATATTTGTAGACCAGAAGAGTCCCTAGCGCTTCGCTTCAACATGTACAACTGTCGCACTCCTCGTAGCATTTGTCTAGGCCCTTAGCGTATAGCTCGGCCCGTGGCTTATGTCGTGGCTTGGCGTGCCGCTCCAACATAAACTTGCACTTAGACAGTTAAGTGAAAATCGTGTATTAATAGGACATTAATGTTGCAGTAGCGCCGATTGTTACAAGAATAAATCTGGACAGGCGATGACATCTGGTGGCCGGTAGCAGAACCTTGACGAAATGGGTTTTGGGTGGATCGGAGACTGACAGCTGGCTTGGATGGTTCAACGGGCAGGCGTTAGGTGCGGACGGTGGAGGCCATACTACATGGCGAAAGCAAGCTGTCAATAATGAAGTATTCCTATACAGTGGTGTTGGTTTGCTGCTCGTGTTGCTCTGCAAAAACCGGTGAATTTTCGTTGTTAGTTGCTCCAACTAATTCAATATTTCCACGTGTGCATAATAACTACTACGATACCGTACCAGGGATGAGTGCAAGAACTGTTTTCCAGTGTTAGTTGATGGAATTTTACTGCATTTTTATTGTAAGTCAATAGCAAATAACATTACGGTTCACTGTCGTGAATCACTGTCGCGCACTTTTGATACGCAGTCTACAGGTGATCCATCTATACAACGGCTGTTGTAGATCTTCTTCAGTGGCCCAACTACTCCACTCCGCTATTTAGAAGCACTAGTTAACTCTCGTATGTGAAGAATAAGCACGCTTATTATGAATTCTTGCGCGAATTGCTCTCGTTATATTTCTCCTGAGCAACGTAATATCACTTGCAATGAGTGTAGTTCACCTCTTCATCTGGAATGCATTGGGTTATCTGCCTATGATGTTAAGCGATTTACGAGATCAGCGTCTAAATCTATAAAAATTTGCTGCACTAAATGTTTAGCCAGAGAAAATAAATTAGATACACTCATGAATTTAGTTAAAGGTATTAATGATAAGATAAAAAGCTTTGATGAGAGGCTCTCGAATCTAGAAAGCAGATTGCAAGCTCCCGATTCATTTAATAACGAAAGACCTTTTGAGGATTGCGTTCAAGAAGCACTTTTACGTTTCAAAAAAATGCAAAATATTGTTATCACTGGCTTGCCTGAATCTACTGCTGGTAATGGGGAAAATGGAGATATGGAGGTAGTTAATGATTTAATAACCAAAATAGATTCAACTGCACATGCTACATCTACACGACGCTTGGGTAGAACTAATAATATTCGTCCTCGCTTATTACTGGTAACACTTTCTTCTTATGATATGGTGAAAAATATCTTACGAAATAAGAATAAGCTTGCTAACACAAGATACTCCAAAATTAAAATTCGACAAGATCAAACGCAGCATCAACTTGAATATTTAAAGTCTTTGCAGTCTGAGCTTCAACAAAGAAATGATAATGGGGAAAATTTAACTATTAAATATATTCGTAATTTGCCCACAATTGTACCAAATGAACAGCCGCCAAAAAACTAGAGCAGTCGTCACGTATTTGCCAATACTCAGTTATGTATACAAACATAGCATCTCTTTTAGCTAAATATAGTGATCTTCAGTTATATGCTGACAAATTTTCACCTAGTATTATCTTGCTCACTGAAACTTGGCTGTCACCTAACGTACCTGACTCTGCAGTTGATCTGCCTGACTACTTCTTATTACGGTCCGACCGGACAAATAAAAAAGGCGGAGGAGTATGTGCTTTTTTTAACTCTAAACTGTTTAATACCTCTAATATTTATCCATTGAATTGCGAAGTCCCAAGTGTGGAGTGTTTACTGCTAAAAATTAAATTAAGCAAATATGTCTACTTCTACATCCTCATTATTTATCGTGCTCCTGATGTATCAAAAGATGCCTCTAAACTTCTGTGTGATAAAGTCGAAGAATTAAAGTCACGCCTGGTTAACCTTCTTATTATTGGAGATTTAAATTTTCCTAATATATCGTGGCCATTGCTCGAACCATCAAATAGTAATAATGCGGCTGCTGATTTTAGCAATATGCTGCTATCTACAGGTTTGATGCAGCATGTTACTGAAAATACAAGATTCAGGACCAATCAGACCCCATCTCTCGTTGATCTACTAATAACAAACAATGACGACCTCCTTAACTCTCTTAGCTATTCTCCTCCCTTGGGGAAATCTGATCACATATGCATAGAATTTATAATGCAATTTCTTCACTGCGATAGCCATAACACTATTATGCCAAGACTCAACTATTTCAAGGCCGATTATGTATCAATGAACAACCATTTGTCCGATGTAGTTTGGTTTGAGGATTGTGCAAGAAAAGATTATCCCTATGATCTATGGCATAGTTGGCTTAATACAGTTAGAAGTGTCATACCCATATATACTCCTGTCAATCAACATACATATAAATATAGAACTCAATGGCTTAATGGAGAATTATATGAAATGTGCTTGGTTAAAAAGTCATTATGGCAGAGATATAAACGCTCTAAATCTCTTGAAGACTATCAGCTCCACCGAAATTATGCCAACAGACTTTCAGGACAATTACGTCGTGCAAGATCTTCTTTTGAAAATAAATTAATTGAAAAAGGGCCCAAAGCTTTCTACAAATATACACGTTCTCGACTTTCAAGCAAAGTTTCTACTCCAATGATTAAAAATAAAAATGGTAGTATGTGTAACAATCATATTGAAGTCGCTGAGACCTTTGCGGAAACTTTCTACGAAGCATTCTCCTCAAATTCAACTAGTCAACCTCCTCAACTAAGTATTAATACGCGAGTAGTATCTACACTGGAAGAAATTCAAATAAGTCCTATGATTGTCCACAAACAACTTAGTAAACTGCGT
>NW_019417283.1:40744-77830 GCF_000390285.2 Anoplophora glabripennis
ATATTCAACACCACTAATAATAATAATAATAATAATAATAATAATAATATCGAACGGAAAATTTGAAAAAAACAATAGAAAAGGAGTACAGTGGAAGATTTTTGTGTTAATAACTTAAATATTTTTATAGGTTGGACCATATGCAAGGCGGTATGAACTGAACCTTGTAATATAATAAATTATAAATATTCTAACATGCACGGTAGAATCAGACATGAATAGAAAAATTAGTACACAAGTGGCGTTTTGATCGAAGCGCAAGTTATGTATAAAACACACTAATCATAGAAAAACACTTTATCTTGGTTATTTATTATTTTTCCTGTATACCATACATTAATGCATAACAATATTATTATGTTTTGTTGAAACCTACCATGAACATACATAATTGGCGCAGTCGATAGGATCACCCAGTATAGTCAAATAAGAACTCAACCTAGTCCAGGATCAACCTGAAGTTTTCGATTATATTATACCTCTGTTTCTACTGTTAAGGGTGATCAAGCAAAAATCTTAACCGGTAAGCTAACCCAAAATCAAGAGCAACCTCTGCAAAAGATCCACTTGGTATCAGCAGGGACTGGCAATACTTTTCAACTTTGAACCCATCGCATCGATAAGACACCACCAACAATCGTAATAAGTACCTCAGCTCTGCTCCAACTATATATTGGATTACTTGGACTGGCAATACTCAGACGATTTTGAACGACTTCCAGAGATTTTATTATTTCCGTTGTCATCTCATGGTGTATGGAACTCCAACACCACAAACTAGTTACGTAAAATGCTTCTAAACGACCAATATTTTAACTGCAATATGTGGATGTGGCCGGCAATAACAGCCGGACTATGTAATATAGGATAATATTTTTGGTACGTCCCGGCCATATAGCTACACATATTTAGTATCGCCGCATGCATTTATATGTGTTGCAGACAAGTTGCCGAACGATCGCTTGGCGAGTGAAAATACTCTATAATATTACTTTGTTTTTGTGTTTGTTGTTGTTTTGAAAATTTCGGAGGTTATATTTTAAAATACTAATGAATGGATTTTAATGAAAGGATTATTGACTTTATAATGAAGTACATTTACATCTGAATTGTGGAATGTGAAAACCGGAATATATAAAGATTGAAATGCAAAAAAGATGGATGGACTGTTATCGCCAAAATATTTGGTATATCAAGTGATGAGGCTAACAAAAAATTCAGAAGATTGATAACTTACGTAAATAATGAGGAGAAAAAGAAGATTAAAAGCAGTAGTGCTGGCGGTAAACCAGTGAAATACTTTGCTTTCGATCCGATATCGTCTATTCTCAGTCAAGACACCCCGAATATGGGATTAGACAGTGGAAATGCAACAGGTGAGTATCTTTATTATTGTTTTATACAGATTGATGATGAAGGTGTCCACCGAGCAAAAAATATCTGTCCTTTTTAAATAAAAACGTAACTGGACTCTTAAAATTTTGTTTTAAAATGGACTTTATGTAATGTAATTATTGAAAACGTAAACGGACATAACGAAACATACTACGCAAATAGGATGTAAAAGGACTTAGATATTTTTTGCTCGGTGGATATCTTGATTATAGTATTATGCAGATTGATGATTTCAACTTCTTTGTGCTGAATATTTATCTTGCCATGCCATTCGATCCTGCTCTGTCATATAAATAATTCATAAGCTCGTCTCTCATTGCTTTTGCTCTTGTGGTTGCATTCCTTCCCAGTATTCTTAAATCTACTAAACGTTCTTCATCCAAGAAGATCCCAGAATAAAATATGCATTTCGGATGATAAAGGAGACCCTTGAAAAATATAGTTTCTCACAAAATGAACCTGCAAAATCTTTTGCGATATTTGGACATGTTGCTTCGAAATTAAAAACTTACACTACAAAAACAGAGGCCACAGTGCAACATATAGCTATCATCTTCCTGAGCAAAAGTTGAGGGGTGAGTCAGTTTTGTGTAGACAAACTTTAACAGGAGATAGAACACATGTTTTTAAAAATAAAAGTTCCTATAAACTTATGTCGTAGAAGGCTTCGTTTCCGAGATACGGGGTGTTGAATATAATTTTTTTTCTCTAATATTCATTATAAGTTCTGTTTAAGAAAGGGGTTGAGCACCCCCTCCACTCCGCCACTGTGCAAGTTTTTGAACATTTTTATCGCTTGTTTTATGCCCCTTAATTAATAGGCATTATCTCCCAAACATGAAAAAAATCTAAGCATTCGTTTATAACTTTTAAAGTCTTGTATTTGAGTATGGCTTCACATAAAAAACATTTATTTTGACTACATTGGAAAGAGATAAAGAATAAGAGATTTCGGCTTTTTAAAATCCTTAACAAACCATATTTCGGTAGGTTTCGTAGAAAGAATTCAATATTTAGCCGATAAATTGATAATAAATAAATTAATTTAGTACCACATCAAACATTAAAAATCAAAATAACTCGGAAACGCACAGGAATTTCGAAACAGAAGGGACATTATTTTTGTTAAACTGTATGTAGATAATGAAAATAAGTTTTTTTTAAAAAATAGTCATTGGCGTAGAAGTACTTTTAAGAAAGGGGTTGAGCACTCCCTCCACTCCGCCACTGTGCAAGTTTTTGAACATTTTTATCTAAAAAATCTAAGCATTCGTTTATAAGTTATAATGAATATTCGAGAAAATTATATTCAACACCACGTATCTCGGAAACGAAGCCTTCTGCGACATATGTTTATAGGAACTTTTCTTTTTAAAACATGTGTTCTATCTCCTGCTAAAGTTTATCCACAAAAAACTGACTCACCCTGTATATACGGAGAAAGGGAGATATACATACACCTATCCTGCACTTATATTAAGCACCGTGCTATGAAATCGTTAGCTTCAAAGCTCTATATCTTTAAACCTACACATAGGATCGCTTTGGGCCCATGACATCTTTTGCTCAGGAAGGTGAGAGCTATATCATATTTCAATTTCAGCCATTTTGACCGAAAGCCATTTTCCATAAGGTTTGTGCGGGGTCCTTTGACACAAATTCTACAATTTCCACGCTTACACCTAGTCCTAATATCTATAATCTACCTCATCAGAGTGGAGCAACCATTTATAACTATGGCTAAACCGATGTCAATATATCTGCTGCAACCCCCTCCACAAGTACTCAGCCTGGATCAAGTTCAAGATCAACTGAACCTGATGAATTCGACTATGAAGATTTTTTGCAACAATTGTCTTAAACTAGAAGTTTTTTATTTGTCATTATACACATTCTTTCAGACAATTTAATTCAATAAAGACTATTTTTCTAGATGCACTTTTTAATAAAAAAAAAATACAAAAATTGACTTACCTCAATTTGATCATTCAAAACTTGACGATTTTGAATATTTCTTGTCTGCATTAAAATGAAATGCGCGGTAAGCCGCAAAGGAAGTTTATATGGCAGGATGCCCCAGGAGAAATCTCATGGAAGAATGGCTGGCAGCCCTAGATCTAGAGATAATTAATACCGGCGCACATACTTTTGCGAGGAACCGTAGCTTTAGCCATATTAACATAACTTGTAGTAGTAGGCTAGTAGGTAACTGGAAAGTGTCGGAGGACGAAAATTTCAGTGTCCACAAAAATATAACGCTGGGACTGCAGATTCGACAAAACGACGGGTGAACAGATGTCGGTAGAGGTTGGTTCTTTCCCCCGCATTTGCTAACTGTCGCTCGAGCAAAAATCGCGGAGCATTTTACGGAGCCGGAAATCATCGAAAACACGCTCACGGGGATTTGTAACTCGACGTTCCCAATTAGATTAGGTCATAGAAACACGCGTAAAAGGAAATATTGGAGGACAGCCGATATCGCGGAATTAAGGAGGGCGACCAATATAAAACGAAGACGATTCATAAGAGCGCGTAGAAGTGGAGATGTAGATCAAGTGCAAGCTTGCTGGGCAGAGTATAGAGTAAAAAATCATTAAAACTAGAAATTTTTAAATCAAATGAGAGATGCTGGAAAAAGCTGGTCGATGACCTGAATAGACATTTGGGGCGATGCGTGTAAAATAGCAATGAAATTACTGGGAAGAGCGAACACGTCCTCTCTAGACAATGACGCAAAAATAGATATAGCTAAATCGTTATTTCCAGAGGCTCCGGTTGTCACACGGAATAGAGGTGTAGTCCTGCCGGATAATGTTCCACTCTTTACCAAGGAGGAGTTAGAAGCAACTGTTGCGAAAATAAAGCTAAAGAAAGTTCCAGGCGCTGATGGATTCTCTCCAACTAATTAAGATCGTGGCGGAAATTATCCCCGACAAAACCCTCAGTTTATTTAACAACTTACTGTCTAAGCAGCGGTTCCCCAAGAGATGGAAGAATGCCAAGTTGGTATTAATAGAAAAAAAGGAAGAGAAAGGCCTAAATATGCCAACCTGCAGACCAATATGCCTCATCAGTATTTCAGGCAAGTTGTTCGAAGGGCTAATTAACGAAAGGCTGTTAGAAGAAACGGAAAACCTAGGAGGATTTGCGGACTTTCAATATGGTTTCAGATGGGGCAAGGATACCGTTGACGCTCTGGAGAGGGTGAAATTAATAGCTAACTATATCAATAGTGGTGCGTATAGAAGAGAGTTGTGCGTGTTTGTAACAAGACATTAAAAATGCTTTTAATACCGCAAGATGGGATTTGCTAATAGACACTGGAAACATGGGGTTTCAGTTCGTACCTGATTGAGACCATGAAAAGTTACTTGGAGGATAGAGAGGTTTGGGTTACGGAGGAAACGGCCATAAAAATGAGGATGGGAGTTCCCCAGGGATCAGTGCTTGGTTCCACGCTGTGGAACCTCTACTACGATGGAGTTCTGAAGTTACAAACGAATATAAATACATCATTCCATTACTGTATGCCTAAAAAATATTCGCGAGAAACGATAGCGGTTTGTAAGAAAACGTTTCTCAGAGCACTATTATTTAAGTCATAACAGAATGAGTGGAGTTCTAAAATGCTTTGTAGAAACAGGATTAATGCCTACTGAAAACAGAGGTGGAGATAGAGTATAGGACAGAAATTAAAAAGAAGGAAAAAATTGTGAATTTTATAAAGACCTTCAAAGTAATTGAAAGTCATTACTGCCCAGGCCATAGTTCCAGGCAGTATCTTCCTAGTGCTCTAAATATAAGGTGCGGCAAAATGATCTTATGGTTTTCGCCGCCGTACTGTTGAGCGAGTAGGTGGTGGGGGGTGGTGGGGATATGCGCATACCAGAGCCCACACGTGGATATTTTTATTTTTTAGTAGCCATGGAGCAGTGGTCGACTGAGCACCGTGCGTTTGTTGTCGAGGCGTTTTTTAAAAGTTTAATAAACAAAATTGCCGATTCTGGTCTGCCGAAAATCTTCGAAGGAAGCATGAACGTCCACTCCACAACCCCAAAGTCGTGGTATGTCTGCTAGCGGCATAATCGGTTCGTACTTTTTTGAAGATCGAAACGGACGCCCACTTACAGTTAATACCAAACGATATTGTGCAATGTTACGAGGTTTTCTTGCGCCATCCCTACAAGAATTTGAAGGTTTTAACACATTTGCTGCGGATGACATGGATCCATGTCACAGCGCGCCTGTGCCTATGTGCGCATGACACGGATCCGTGACGCCCACTGCTGTATATGTAGGTTTCTAGTGCTTTGTGAGCAAACGACTGGGGAAGGTGTACTGCGGCCAGCACATAGCCAAAGCATAGAAAATTCATATTTTAAGTTCAGTTTTGGGATCGGGTTCTCCTGGCAAGTGTCATTTCGTCAAAATGGCGGATAATGAGGCAGTGCCTTCTAGGCCTAAACAAATGAAATATAGTTATAAAAACTCAAAAATATTGACACAAGAAGAGCTTGAACAAGCATTGTATGATTAATTTAGTGACTTCGAAGTAGATGAAGCGGTGATGATGGTAATAGTGGTAGCACATTCGGCTCGGGTAAGTACATAATCCCTTTTCATATTTTATGTATTTACTGTTGTGTGTATTGGCAAGACAAAGGCAATGATTGAATTTCAGACAATAAACCTTTGGCAAATTTGTTACGAACTAATCCTACTAATCAGTCGACATCAAATGCAGCACCAAACTTAGATAGCAAAGATAGTCTCGGCTTTTCATGGAAGGACAATTCAGATGGAATGCAAGTCATTTCTTTTTTGAAAGTAAATCAACTTTTAGTTCCCTTACCGTACGATAAACCGATCAGTTATTTTCGTATGCTAATCGACGATACTTTTTTGTTACCTGAACCTTATAGTTCAGAAAACGAATATATATGCTGAACAAATATTTTGTGAAGCCATTGACCACTTCTGAAACTCTTACTGCGGTATCGTTTTCAGCTCGTCAAAATACGTTGGAAATGGTATGTCAGATTTTTGGATCTAGACTTTTTTGTGTGCCTGGTATTCTATTATTTAAAATGTCCAACCTTAAATATTAGGAGCCAAACATCTTCACACTCCAACTTTTTTGTGTGCCGGTGTTATCAAGGAAAAACAGTATTTTAGAAACTGCAGGAGCTCGTCGCAGTTGATACATCGTGTATAAGAAAATTGTACCAGGCATCCGCGACTAAAGAAACTAAAAAAACAAGAGACAACGAGATCGATACTGCATGTTTACTCTTATCTCGAGGAGAATTCTGGAGAGGATCAGTTTTCTATGGATGATAATGGCGAAAACTGAAGACGATTACTGCCCACACATGAAAACTGTGAAGGCACAACTGCTCAATAAATATGGTGATGATGTTTTGATTGCCTTCACTGTCAAAAAGTCTTTTATAGTTTCAGAAACACATGGTACAAATATCTGACGGAAGCCTGGTACAACCAAAAAAAAGCAAGGAAAAATAACGTATTGTAATGATAGCTGCAGAAATCGTTGTAGAGTATATTCATTCGCTCCAAGGTCTACGAGACAACACATTATCATCCGATATTATTTTTCAAAGGATTTATTCCGGATATACCTGAGACTTTACAGGTTTTCCTGGATGTAACATTAAAGAACAAACGTGCGTCTCTCGAGAACTGGAAGAGAAAATGTATTGTTCTCGCACATTGCATAATTGTTGCAACAAGGTTCAATTCTTTTGTGTTGCTAATACAACTCGGAGTAGCATTGAAGCAATGCATAAGTCTCGACTATGACGCGCTCATCGTTGAATTTCAATTATAGCACGTTTCTCAATTTGTTTTCGACAACGCTGATTTCAATAGACATTAAATGATTATAATACTTTTCATGTCATGGGTAGAGTGAATGGCAATGTTAGACAAGCTGAACGACTTTATAGGCAGACTTTTCCAAATCGACGTTGTCCAACAAGGAATACTTTTTCATGCGTTCACCGTCGAGCTCGTAAAACTGCATGTTTGTTGTACCAAAACATACAAAATAAAAAGACCTGTTCGTACAGTTCATTTGGAAGACAGAATTTTGGAATCTGTAGATGTAGACCCATCAACCAGTACCAGACGTGAGCAGCAATTACGCCCATATCATGTCCAGCGAGTTCATGCATTAAATGTCAGTAGTTTTTACAACAATGCACAGCCTGATTTTCAATTATTAGCATTATTTATCGATGAAGCGAAATTCACAAGAGAAACTCGAATTGTCATCATCATAATAACCACCAATGGGAGGATGAAAATCCGCATGTTACTTCCCAGTGTCGATTCCAAAAACAATTTTCTCTGAACGTTTGGGCAGGTATTGTGAGCGATTACTTGATTGGTCCCTACTTTTTACCCAGAACCCCGGTAGAATTTATCAAAGATTCCTACAGGAAGAACTACCACCACTTCTAGAATAAGTGTCATTGAGATTACGTCAATTATTATGGTATATGCATGATGGGGCGCCACCTCATTATAGCCTTATCGTTAGACAGTTGCTGAATAATCAGTATCCTAATCACTGAATCCCTTGGATTACCTTTTTGGGGCTAAATCAAAACTATGGTAGGCATACCGGTAGAAGTACTTCGACAGCGCATTGTGAAGGGTTTCGCGACTATACACAATAGGCTGGAATTATGAGGCGTGTAAGACGATCAATGCAGAGACGCTGCGAAGCATGCATTGTATCCCAAGGACAGTATTTTGAATATATCTTGTGATGTGTAGGGTTTTGAAATCTGTCAAAAATATTAGCTATTGAATAAATTTAATAATCAATAGAAAATCGTCATCTGGGGTTAAGTCGGATAGTAGGGGCGAATGCGAATAGACGCACGTGTACGTATATATTTTTCAAAGCCACTGGTTTGCAAAAAAATGCTAAAATCGGTTCTGTGGCGTCAGTAGTGCCTAGGATGTAAGACTGGACGGTTATCGGTTTGATTTTATTTGTGGCAGATGCGTACAGATAAGTTTTTGGAAGCAAACTGTTGCCCACGCACAGGTATTGCCTATATATGCAAAAAAAGTTTTTGCACTAAAGTCTTAAATAATGTATGGATAACCTGTGGCCGCAAAATGATAACCATAGTTTTTTTAGTTTACTTTTAAATAATTTATTTATAAAAAATTATCCTCAGGTGGGGTAAAGGCGGAAATCATGGTAAGGAGTTATAAAAAGAAGGTTGGTTTGAATTTTATGAACTATGATGAAAAACGGTTGCAGAGGGCATTAGAAGATATAAAAAGGAGCTGTAAAAGATGTTGACAGGCATCAGAATATTATAAAATTCGTCTACGTTTACGTCAAGATTTTAGAAAAATATAAAAACATTCGAATTGAATAAATTACCCAAAAAATAGTTTCATAAGATTTTATTTTTGTTTTTTCTGCAATAGGTATATTTTTTGTTTTGAACATTTAAAGATTTTGTTTCATAACCTTGATTAAAGCGTTTTTGTTGAAAATATTGGTTTTTTTTTTCATTTAATGCCGCTTCCTTTTAATAAAACAGTTTTTTACACATTTTTTGTCCACCTTCGCCTCTTTCTATGTCAAAAGATGAGTTTTCAATCAAAATAAATGGGTGTCCATGTTTGCCCCACACATAGGGGCGAAGGCGGACAAGATTTAATAGAAAAAAATTGTGGGGATAAAATTTTGGCAAATTTTATTTATCGCATAATAATCTAGACACATGGGGCTATCTATATTATTTTTTTGAATTTTTTTTGTACAAAGAGGGTACCAGTTATCAGTAAAAAAAACAAAAATCGTCCGTTTTCACCCCATATGACGGTATCTTATTTGATTTTCCAATTATCCAAAGACCAGTAAATTTTACGAATACTTTACAAGAATACTTTATTGCCACAAATTGATTGTACATTTTAAAAACATTTAAAATTATTTAAAAAAACAGTGGCGCACATTTTTTTTTAATAAGGTCCCCTACTGCCTCAATAATATACGCCGCTGGAGTATATTTTGGAATAAGTTATCCATGAAAAAATAGTCCCTATTAAAAAAATGTCATACCCCAAATGTTATCACTCAATATTTTTTGCCAGTGAAGTTACTAGAAAAATAATATAAATATAATAAATTTTTTAACACCCTGTACCTTCGTAGGGAAGCGTCCTATCAAAACATTTTATAGGCTAAACTTGATATTTTCATCAGTGATAATATTTAAGAACAGAAATGACAAAAACTATATACCTAATCCATGTCAAAATGCTTGGATAAAAGAGGTCCCAATGTTTTCTACGATCTATTTAACGTGCTGATGATGACGATGACAATGGCCTGAAAACATCAATGTACGTCTTCCAGCAGATTATTTCTCTCTCTGCCTTCGACGTCACATCAAATGTGTTAAAATACCCTTCCCAATAACTTATACCATATTTTGGGTATAAGACCAACAAGGTAACTGGGAAATTGGGTATTGTAACAAAACATCCAAAACTGTCGTCAGCTGAACCAGGAACACTTGTCAGTATAATTAAAAAAAACTCAAGAGGGTTCGTTAAAACAAATTTATTTTGATTAAAATATTTATACAAAAAAATTGGTATACACTTGGGTTTCTCATATAATTTGAACATTTCAAATACCTCAACTTAAATATGACATGATAGAATAAAGTTTTATTTAATATTCAATTTTTTTTTAATCAGATACAAGTTTTGTATCAGTTTTCGATCAATTTTACTGCTAATCGTTTTTACCCAAAATAAAATATACAAAATAACGTAAGATTTTATTTTCCAACCTTTCCATAAAGCGTCTAGAGAAAAATTTTGAATTTTCTTCTAGTAAATTTGTTTATTTTTTACATATAAACATTTTGTATTTATGCAATATCAAAGAACTTACAGCCATGGCTTAAATTATAGTTTTTGTTACTACTTAACATACATTTTTATATAAAAAAGGCGTAACAGTTCATTAAACTTGTTTATCGAGTTACGACAGCTTATTTTAAAATTCTATTTTGATTTTTTTTTAGACACAATTACATTTAATCAAAAAATGTTTTCAAGGTTTTCTTAGTTTATTTGCTGTTAAAACCTTTCGTATCGTAGGGGTGCGATCCATCTCAACTATATTTGAGTGAAAATTACGATAACTAAGCTGTTGAAAATGCAGAGCCAGTATATACAGGGTCGGAAAGTCCCCGTGGTTCATCGGCCGTTACGTGAGAGCGATAAAGAAAGTCATGGAAATCCGTGGGATAGAGATGACCATAATGAAGGCGTCTAATAGTCACCGCCCATTTCGCCCTTCCACAAATAAGATCCACTTCTTTCATTTCTATTTAGAAAAGTGGTTTGACTTTGTCAATCATAAGTACAAATGTCATTCTGTTTTCAATTTGAATCAATTCCCAACTTTTGATAGTTTAAAAATTATAATAGTTGATTTTAATATCCAACAAAATATTTATATTGATATTCTTTTCGATTAATTTTCTATTTTAAAAAATTATGTTAAACATAAACTTGAACAAGACATAAATTTTAAAGATTTAAAGGCAGACAATTTTTTTTAAAGTAATAGTGCCACAACATGGAAATATTGTGTAATTTTGTGTTTTCTTTGTCTCATTCCAATGTAGATTCAGAAAGAATTTTTTATCTAATGTTTAACGTTTGGTGAAAAGAGCGAAATAAAACTGAAATCAAAACTATAGAGGTCGAGCTGCTAGTAAAGTACAATTTCTCGTTTTCCTGTAAGGAGTTTAAAAAATACCATGTTTCTTCTGAGGGCGAACACTTGTGAATACACATACATATGTGAAACGTCAAGTATTCTTATTTGAGAAATTGTTTATTTATACTTAAGATTTATTAAGTAGGTATTATTCAAGTTTATTGTTTTCACTGTTTTTGATAAATATAAAATGTTAGAACATAATTTTGTTGCCCTCTCCCCCCCCCATTTGTATATTTGGGCACGTGCCATGCTTTTTCCCATCGTAACTCTGACAACCCTACATTTTAGCCGTAATACATAATCTTCACTCTCGAGAAGGGCGCAACTATTTTTCTGCAGTAACGAGTGCGAGAGACGCTAACCGCTCATGTTTCACTCTTATACGTTTTAATGTGGTTCAAATAAGAAAAACGACTCTCACCCGAACTTCTCGTTATTGGAATTGTTGCTATCGAAGCAAATAACTTGTACGCTGCCGGAAAAAAGTTTCGAGTCTTTAGCCACAAAATCTTTCAATACACTGTCCCGATTTAATTTTGCAAACTCTTTAATACATAACACCCAACTTGTTTATCAGAAAGGTCAACGTAGAAGCTTGTCAAATTGCACACTAAAACGATTGTTAAACGTTTAACTGTGTTATAGTGTTCTCAATTATTTCGTAAAATAAAACCCGCTGATACGCTTTTTCATTACTGTAACACCGTCTTATAGGTTAAACCTTTTAGCTGAAGGCTGCGATGTCAGCGATGTATCTTCTTTTCACAACGAATTTATACTTTTTCTCGCTGAAGATGTTTGTCTTTTACGATAATCAGTATCCAACAAATACATCAGATACAAAATCGGTAATATCAAAGAGAAGGAAAATTCCAAATTGTTCCACGATAGTTTTTGATACTTTTGGAACCGTCCTGTAAAACTAAATTTAGCCTGTGGACGTAAGTAAAGCGTTTAGTGCATCGTTTTTAATTTTTCTTTGCAGGCAGTCCAATGACGCTGCCGTGACACAAGCGCCATCATAGCACTACCCTACTAACTTAGTATTATTAATAAAAGGCCTAAAATAGTTGTAATTAAACTATGTCACAGTTTTATTTTGACCCTATACAACTATTAATTAATTCACGACTAACGCAGTTGTTAGTATGCAACCAGCTACACTATCAAGTGCTTCACTGGTTGATGGTCCTTTTTCGTGAAGGTTATCGATGGACTGTTAAAAAGCAGTCATAGGCGAATGTTGGTTTGAGGCTGTTGTTTTTAAACGTTTGGTGAAATATAGTTTTATTTTAAACAACCTTTGAGGGATTTATCACTTGCATTGAAGAAAGTGATTCTCCAATTTTGTGGAGAATTATTTCCCGTTTCTGGGTTCCTTTTACACGACAGCGAGGTTATGTCGATGGCCACGTTTCAGCCAGCGTTAAATGCCGCTCCTTTGCCTGACGTTGTGTGAATTCCGTTTGTCCATTCAGTGGATTAACTGCATTTTTAACCGAAAGCCTGTCCGCCTTCGCATTTAAAGGAAAAAAATCCTTAGTAAAAGGTAAAGATTTTCGCCATTTTATACTCATTTCGCATGTTTACTCGTACTGTATAGCTATTACAACCGTATTTTTATACAGGTTTTTTCCCCTCCGAAGTGAAGTTTTCTTCGCTCTGCGAACTTCCTTGTCTTTCGCTAGGCATATATGTGATTGCCTCTTGTCCAGTGGCGTGCCCGTTGTTTTCGTCTTGGTGAGGATTATCTCGGAGCTAGGAGATCAACTATCATCCATTTGGCTACACTGTCCCTCTCAGCTTGGTCGGACCGGACCTCTGGAGCTTCTTGCCTTCGTCAACTATTGGGGCCTCCGTTGGAGCTTTACCACTGCACAGTAGATACCTTGACAACCATTTAATTTAACTGATAAGTATAATAGTAGTTAGTAGTTAAGTCTGTATTTATTTATCCGATTCTTTTTCACAACTTGTGTTGTAAGTTTGTTTGGGTAATATACCGGGTGTGCATCATTAGTTTTACCACTCAAGCACGGCGTGTGTGTTATAGTGAGTGGACCTCACGTCAACGTACATTTTTTTATTGTTCATGTGTTTTGGGAGAATTTGTTTAGGCATATGTTGACATATGTAGTCGCCCATTTACTGTCAACCACTTGTAGCTACAACTGGGTGCACTCCCATGAGTGGAGTGTCACTCCGTTTATTATTATAGACCATACCAATTGTAAAATTCTACCACCTGCTATACAACCCAGTGAATATACCTAGTGTTATTAAAAGATCAGAGTTTCATTGCACCTTAAGCTAAGGGGGGAATACTACTGAACTAACTCAGCTCTTATTTGTGTCTCCTTTGTTTCGTGTGTCACAGTTAGACTTTTCCCTGGGCAATTTAACGACCTTAAGGATGTTACCAACTTGGAGCTAGTCCGCACTACTCCATTTGGGCCGACCTTAGTGGGAACTGAGTTTTTCTAATACCTACTAGTGCCCAGCGTTATAACTCATACCTCGGCCAGAGGGTGTGGTAGCAACTGTATACTGCAGCAGCAGTGCTATCTTCAGTTACATCGTGAAAAACCAGAAACCGTTCTTTAACTTTACCGAATATATTAACAAATCTAACAGAAACTGCATATTGTGGGTTCTTGATGATATCTGTCGCACATCATCATCAAATCATCTTGGACAGTTTCCGAAACGATTTCAATTTTTTTAAAAGTGTTTTTGAATTTCAGATTCGCGTTTACTAATTGGTGCGTCCTACCGATTAATTAGTTATTAAGTTATACATTTATACATATACATATTTACAATTAGCAGCACTTTTATTTTGAATGTTAAAACTCGCGGCAAAAAGGTGTGAGGTTGGACCGGAGACCCTGTCCGCGAGTGAAGGATTCATTCGAAAAAGTACACAGAAGACGATCGAATTGCCGCTCGCTTACGTTTTTGGTTTTATTTTGTGCCTTCTTGGTCACTCTGGCGCCGGCGGATGCTTGCTGCAAATAAAGGGTAAGTGTTCAGCTTCACATTCGCAATTTTCTTTAATTTTTTCATGCAGTCCATAAACGTAACACTAATAATTAACCCAGATGTGCCCATCGTACTTAATATAATATAGTTACAATAAGTCTGATCCTGTTGAAAGAGTCGAGTTCACTCTGCGTGTGAGGCATTCAATAAGAAGCAGTGCTTGAGAGTGGATGCCGAAAATTGTGTAGTAACGTCTCTAGTGTTATTTATTAAATTGTGAATTGTATATAGTTATCAAAAAAATGGCAGAATATGGAATATGATTTGCCAAGTAAGTAATTTTTGCATACATACTTGTATATTTTATACCGCGCGATCCAGAATGATTGAAGCTGATGTCACACGTAAATGTTACCAAAGATATTAAAATTTACTTCCATTTGATCAAAATTACTTTCCGTATTCTCAGATTTTTTACCTTCACCATCTGTCAAGTCAGAGACGTCCGTACTTTTATTTGTGTTCTCCGACGGTGTTTTTATTTGAATTTCATCGTTGAATTTGATCGTCAATCTTGTAATTAATCAGTGTATTTCATCGCTAATCCTCTGTTAACTGTAATTTTTGTGGTAAGGGAGCAAATACTGATGGCTTCTTCGATATAAAGTAGGTACTTGAACTGTTTTAGGTTAGAAAATGGTCTTTTTGTTAAAAGACGATAAATTTATTGTAGGGGTCTACTTTCGGAGTGGTCAACGAGATGAAAATGGATGCAATTATAAATAAATCCATTTGTACAGAATTTTGTGTATACATAAACATCGTAAATACAACTATTGATTTAAATATATTTGAAAGATATTCGACGTTAACTAAATGACGAGTAATGAGGTATGTAATTAGAAAAGGCAGTATGTCAAGGGTGATTAATTAACCGTGGAAGAATTGCAGGAAGCTCACACTTTACGCATAAAATTGTCTCAACGTGAAGGGTTTGCAATGGAAATTCATTGTTTGTCAAACGCACAACCTTTACAACATAATAGTAAACTACTAGCCTTAAATTAGTTTTAGATGATAAGGGTAATCTGAGGATCTAAGAAATTCTAATGTAAATTATGATATGATATCCAATAAGCATAAACTTACAGATTTAATTGTTAGGCACGAACATTTAAAACATTTACATGTAGGAGTACAAAATTTATTATCCATCATTAGATTAAATTATTGGCCGATTAATGGAAAAAACGCTGTAAAATCAGTACTCGGCTCATGTGTCCGATGTGCTCGGTTAAGAGCAAAACCAGTAACATTCCTTATGGGGAATTTACCATCTGCGTGAGCTACGCCTAGCAAACCATTTTCCAAATGCGGAGTCGATTACACTGGCCGCATTTTCATTACGCAGATTGAGGCATGTCTAAATCCCCGTCCTTTAACCCCTTTGACTGCCGATCCCGATGATTGTTTACCGTTAACTCCTTCCCACTTTTTAATTGGCGACTCACTCGCGGCTGCCCCTCAGAAAGTAGTGGAGGAAATGACAATCAACCGGTTGTCCTGTACTAACGTATACAACAACTAGTACAGCAGTTTTGGCGTCGTTGATTCAGTGAATATTTGGTTCAATTACAGCAGCAAGGCAAATGGAGATCAAACGTTACGAATACTCTTCAACAAGGTACATTGGTGGTGCTAAAGGAAGACAACCTCCCTGTTCTTCAGTGGTATATGGGCAGAGTGTTATAAATGCATCCCGGTACAGAACTAGCGTCTAGGGCGAGGCCAGATGGGAGTTGCCGAAGTAGATCGAATTTATCCGAGCGAATACTTAGTCATGAAGTTTTAAATATATTTAGGTACATAATCTTCCGATACAAGATACAGATACATACAGCACAGTAAATTTTCTGTGATATAAAGTAATTTTGCAAAATAATAAAAGCAATAACCACTACATTGTCATATTAACATAATTAGTGTTAGAACTTAAGTAAAGAAACTGAGACTACATGTTCTTGTGATCTTAAGTGTGTAGAATGTAACGACTGTATTCATAGATATTACTGTATATGCCCAGATTCTGCCATAAAATGGAATATGTGTAAACATATTAATTTCTTGATCCAGAATTTTCAATTTGATACTCAGAATCAACAGTACGATACTACACATATGAATCTCAACATAGATGTAGGTGAGAACTGTGATGATAATGATATAAATTTTACGTCAAATTATGTACCTTGAATGGCACAGAAAATAAATTAGTTGTCGAAAATATTAGAAAAGCCGAATCGACAGAAGTTTTCAATCATATTGCTTCATCTCTAAGGACTACGTGCAATAAAGAACCAAATTTGGAGAAGTATAAAACAAAAATATTAGATACTGTTCAGTCCATTCTCAGTGAAGCCCAAACGATTGAGGACTGTCAAATACTTGAGACAGCATTGAAACCAGTCCCTGCAACTATTACAGCAAATCAGTAAGCACATTCAAAAGAAACGTCAAAGTTTGCAACTACGGCTAAGTCATCACTAATAAAAGAAAAATCGAACCTCAAAGAAAATTTTTATTCGCCAAGAAAACAAAACGAAAGCGTTGTTCATGGTCTTCTACATCAAATGAAGTCAAAAATAAATTAGCAGCGAATCTTATAATTTCTGATACTAATAATAATTCTGATATGTCTGAAGATTTGAATTAAAAATATACACTGAAGTTCCTAAGAGAATTTTATGACGATCGCATTATTATTGCCTCTACTACGTTTTATTTTTTCACATTTAATTTAGTTATTCCAATTCTATTCTCGATACTTAATCATTAATTCTAATTCAGTCGAGAATTCAGTTAAATGAACCCTCGACTCAGCTTTTTGAGATTCACTTAGATTCGTTTGACATGGGTTCACTATTGGCTCGCGCCAATATCTGTGGCAAAAGGTAGTATATGGGTAGTATAGGTTGACGTGGATTTGTTTTTAAAAATTCGAGATTCATACAGAAATTGTAATAATTTTTTTTTATTCAGTTGGGTAAATGGGATCATTCGCAGCCAATTTTTTTAATTTTTACCTACACTTCTTTTTCGTCGCAATTTGTCGAGATTCGTCCAAAAATGTAAAAAACTTTTTGTTATTTCTTTTACGAATACATAGCTGCCTCTCTCCAGGGGCGAGGAAACAATACAATATTTTTCTGGTTTTATATAACAAATCTAACTTATAATCTAATAAGAACATATAAGTAAAGTAAAAGTAAAGTAAGTTAATAATAAAAAAATGTTGGCCCCTTAAACCCCTCCCAGTACGCCTATGTTACTTATCAACGAACGGAACCTATTCGCTAACATCTAGAATGTATGTACCAAATTTGAAAACCTTATCTCAAAACTTCCGGCCGCAATCGCGTTACATACATACACAGAAACAGAAAACTTTTTTTTTGGCTGAAATTTTGGTTTTCATCATAATCGTCCAGAAACGCAATAAAAATTTTTATTTTTTTTTCGAATACCTATATATCTTCCTAATTTGAGGAGTGATGGAATATTTATGTACCTAAATATATTTAAAACTTCATGACTAAGTATTCGCTCGGATAAATTCGATCTACTCCCATCTGGCCTCGCCCTAGTCGTTAGTTCGGTACCAATACGAGTAGTTATAGTGAAATTAGCTAGTGGTAAAATAGTCGAGGCAATGAAGCACTCAACCTCGGAATTTTTTGCACTAAGACGGATCGGAATGCGGTTTTTTGCATTCGCTTCCAAAAATTTTTTGTAAAAAATGTATCTACTTTGTATCTTATACAAACCGGAAATTGCATTGCTGCAGCCAAAAATGCATTCAAAAAATGCATTTTTTGAGACGACTTTTGGAAGATTTAATAACTTTGTAAATAAGAGTCAGAACTGGCCCAAATCGGGTTCCCGGGGGTTTTCGAGGTCGCTGATCACGATTATGATTGACCCACAGCCGACCTGGAGCTCAAGAACGCCGATGAACGTCATCTCCGTGAGACTCTCGCAAAATTCACGCGGGGAAGAAACTCGGCGCTCGGTTTTTTTTTGGGTCGCTGAATTCAAATATAGCATCGGCAAACACGTGGTGCACCGGAACCTGGACGTGAACGTCATCTCCGAGAGTTTTCCTGACAAGATTGCCAAAAACAACCCAAAAATCATTGTGGGGGCGTTTTTTGGGTCGCTGAATCCAAATTTCATGTCGAAAACGACCCCCTGAACACCTGGTGCACCGGACCTAATCTCCGAGGGTTTTCCTCACACAATCGAAAAAGACGAACCGAAAATCGTTATGGGAGGTTATTTGGGGCGCTGAATCCGAATTTCACGTCGAAAAAGACCCCCCGAATACCTGGTGCACCGGAACCTGGCCCTGAACGTCGTCTCCGAGGGTTTTCCAGATACGGTCGGAAAAGACAAACCGAAAATCGTTATGGGGTTTTTTTGGGGCGCTGAATCCAAAAATGAGGTCCGCGTCCAGGTTCCGATTTGGGCTCTTATTTACAAAGTTATTAAATCTTCCAAAAGCCGTCTCAAAAAATGCATTTTTTGAATATTTCCGGTTTGTATTAAGATACAAAGTAGATACATTTTTTACAAAAAATTTTTGGAAGCGAATGCAAAAAACCGCATTCCGATCCGTCTTAGTGCAAAAAATTCGGAACCTTTGGCCTTTTTAGTGCTTCATTGCCTCGACTAAAATGTGTAAGCGGTCGTTGAATTCTATTTGTATTTTACCAATAGAAACTCCCTCTTTCGAAAGAGATTCCGCCAGTGTGTCAGTGCGATGACTTATGATTTAATAGAGGATTCTAATCCATAGTTTCATAGTTGTAATAGCTACAATATATACCATTCAAAGTCTTGCCTTTCAAAGCGGGCGGCATGTGCAGAATTTTGTGTATACATAAACATAAGATTATATTAATCACTTGTTTGTAAGTTTAGGTCTAAGTTCTTTGTATTTAGGTGTCTTTTACAACTTTGTTTATTTGTTAATACCACACCATTATGCGATTAGGTATACAACAGCAGGAAGGATATTATCGTATAATATATATAATATAACTATGGTTGCATCGGTAGTCGTATTGAAATTTCCTATAATTTTGTAATAAAGTATTTTAAAGTTTTAGGCCTTAAGCAGGTAACCCGGGATTTTAGATAATATTCATGTTACCTAGCTTACCTCTAACAATTATAGACATGTAGCAGGCAGTTGGACAGTTAGAAATAAATCGTCATTCATAAGAATACAGTCCACTCCAAAGTAAATAAACTAGTGTATTAAGCAACAAGAAGTTCATCATTTCAATCCCAGATACTATTCATGTTTTTCGAAATTCCAGGAAGAGTTTCCAAATCATGAAGCCGCAGATTATAACATTTTTGTTCAGCATGTTCGACATTTGGCGACACGATTCAGAAATACTGGTAGTAGTTGTAAAGGGAAGTCATCTAGAAGAAAGTGAGTTTTAACCGAAGACAAACTGGAGGATGTTATAGAGCGTTTAGCAGCAAGCCACACTAAACCTTCACGACAACTTTCAGCTCAGACGGGTAAATATTTATAAAACATTAAATATCAGTATTTAAAAATATTAATTATAGGAATGTCATATGATTCAGTACACAGAGCTGCAAGAAAATTATATTTACATCCATATAAGGTCTCCACGGTACAAGAATTATTACCATTAGATATTGAAAAAAGAGTGAACTATTGTAACTGGTTTAACAATAACTTCAACGATCACAATCTTTTAGATACAACTTTTTTCACCTATGAGGCATGGTATCATCTTAGTGGATACCTATATAAATTCACAAAATTATTGTACGTGGTCTGCGGAGAATCCACACGTATTAATAGAAACGACTTTATATCCTGTTAAAATAGGAGTTTGGGTAGCCATATCTCGGCGAAAAATAATTGGACCTATTTCCTTTGAAAATAATGTTACTACTGAGCGATATAGAGAAAAAAAATTGCAGCCATTTCTAAATCAGCTACATGATGAAGAATTGCACAATGGTTACCTTCAACAAGATGGGGCAAAAGCACACACAGCTAACACAACACTGAAGTTTCTAAGAGAATTTTATGACGATAGCATTATTACTCGAGGCTTATGGCCTCTAAGATCTCCGGACTGAACTCCCTTAGATTTCATCCCTTTGGAACATTACAAAATTTCCACATATGTAAACCGTTTATACACAGTGGATGAACTAAAAGGCGCCATAACAAATAAATTAGCTAATATTGCAGAAAATTAATTACCATAATGTATTTGACAGTGTATTTATTTGCATTTCTAAATGAGGAAAGTAAACGTAAATTCATTTAAAATTGTTGCTTTTACTTTTATTTATTTTTTATTTATTTTTATGATTAAAATTAATATGTGACTCTATTGATACTGCACTTAACTCACTCGCCTCTGAACGAAGTAAATCACTGTCAGTATTGGTTGCCAACTAGGAAGAGTGAAAATAATAGGAGCGGCACACAAAATATTTGTAAGTAGCGGCGCCATCAATCATTCTGGATCTCTCGGTTTAATATGTAACAAAATTTTTGTCCAAATGGGAAATGCGGAGGCAACACGTGGGGCGTCCCCGAACTAAAATTTCGTTTTTATCTAGACGAAAACAATGTCGTTTCTAAAGAAGAAATTACATCCCGATTTGCATCACACATTATTTTCAAAAGCAGTCAAACATTAAAACGTAAAAATAAAATGAAATAAAATTACTTATACGTCAGTGTGTTTCATTGCAGAAGATGGCTAACTAAATGACTTAAATCTTGAAGCACTTAAATCAAAGCACTTAAACAATAGCCGGACACCCTTAAACTGTAAATTTTACAAGTTTTATACCATCAGTCAGTTACCCGTAGTAATAAGACGATAGTCCTGACGAGAGCTGTCGAGGAAATAAAAGGCGGTCGCTGTTTAGCAACAGCACTTGTTTCCTTTATCCTTACTGCCTACCAGCATCGATGTTTCTTATTGGTCTACGTGATATGGGAACGTCAGCCAAGGCGATGGTATAGGTTACTGGATTTTGTAACTGAAACAAACATGAAGATTAAATTTAATCTATGATTTCGTTGTCTACAATTCAACAAAAGGTTTATTTCCCGAAAATTGATTACTTAAATCGACATATAAAAAAATAGGAATTTAGTTGTGTTGATTTAATTTGTTCATTTCGAATAAATCGTCTTCCTGTGACAATAGAAAAAAAATGTAGTGATAAAATATATGCACCATTTGGGGAAAATATTATATTTTGATAAATATCGATATTGGCAATGATATGTGCATTGTTCGAAAAACTAAATTAAACATCAATTTTTTTTAGTGGCAAAATACTGAAGTGACAACTTTTTAAGGTCTTTTAATAAAAGTATGGTTTGCACGCCTACAAATCGGAACATATTGTGCATGTACTTTCAATTTTTATATACAGTAAAACCTCTACATTCCGTCATCTCTAAAATTGTATGGGAATCTGTACTAATAACCTCCCTAATAGTGGCACTCCCATAAAACGGTAACGGCCAATTCAAATACAATTTTTTTCATGAACTACCTGCAATTGTACACTGATGGGCATCTTAAAGTCCCCACTAGTTGGGTCGCTCTCATTCTATCGCGCCCCACCACAAATAATTACGGAATGTTTCGGACTGGGAGTGGGGTGTGGAGATATACTACACCGTGGCACCAAAAACTCTGATATATTCGATAGGGTAAATAATTAATCTGATACCAGTTGCATTTGATATTTTTTTAAATATTATTTTATTAATGATATGTAATGTATTGTAACATTTTCTTGGTTAGTTAAATCATTATATTGAAGAATTTTTTAAAAATAAAATGTTATAAACCGTTTACTATTTTAACCATTGTTCACTACATCCACATACCTGCATATTTAGTGTTTTCCCGTATTAGAGATATTCATTTATAAATGTTGTCTTAAATCAATACATACAGGGTGGACTAATAGTGATTATATTACTCCTATGTCATATAGATAGAAAATACATATTTTATTAGGGCATCGAGCGGTGCCTTAAGGAGGACATTTTAAAAATATTATGAAGTACACGGAGTGTTTTGGAAGGCTATATCAAACATGATTTATAAATGGGATGACCCGTTTTTTATATTTCATATATACAAAATATTTCAGACAAAATAACTAGTTTTCAATATGGAATAAAATATATAAATTGCAAATAAAAATGTAAAATTAATAAATAATTTTATACACCATAAACGTAAACGATAAAGGAAATTTTCTTAATTTTTTTCTTGTAATAATAATTAATTGTTGATTACTGTATGTAGACCAAATATCTCAACATCTTAATTTAATTATCATATATCTCTATCATAGTATACTAATCAATCAGTATGCAATCTTAAATGATTTATGAATGAATTACGTATGGCAATTTTTAAATACATACCTCCACCCTAGGAAAAGTCGCTAAGAATATGGCGAATCCTTCGAGCAGATACTACTGGAGGCATGCCATTGCGAAAATTGTGGCTGAGTGTGCGAGAGAGACAGACAGTACCTCAGGACAAGCGGTCTCACTCTAGCACGCCGCGATTGGTTGGAAATGAATGCTCCAACCAATCGCGGCGTGCTAGAGTGAGACAGCGCGTCTGAGATACTGTCTGTCTCTCAGCCACACTTTTCGCAATGGCATGCTACTTCCAATAGTATAGTAAACGTAACCTGTTCTTTTTCGTGATTTTAATTTAATACTTTTAATTATTATACATTAATGTATGATTCCATTATTGTAATCCAAGGTAATAAAGAGATTGTTAACTATGTAGTAGTGTAACACGTAAATTGAGTTTTTTTTATTAAGAGAAGTTACATTTTTTGGTTAAATACAGGTTTAGTTAGGTATTTGAATTCCAGCAGAAATAATTTAGATTAGATTATATCGGTCTGAATTTTATAAATTTTGTTCAAAAACTTACAAAGCGTATTTATTTTCTAAACATATTTTAAAATGTAAGCCTACTATAATTTTTATTTTAATATTATTAACTATTTATTGGGTATAGTATCTTATAAATAAATAATCACTAATAAAATACACAAGATCAAGATAACTAAACTAAACAACTACTCGACATCATAAAATAAGGTTTTTAATATATGTATAAAGCTGGGTAAATTATTTATTGTTGCTGATATTAACAAAAATAGACATGCATTGCACCGATCAGGAAAAGGCTAGAATAATTGATGCTCTTTGGCAGCAGGGAGATTCAGTTCGTAACATAGGTCGAATTTTAAATAAAGATGAGAGTAGCAAAAAGTTATCATTTTTAATTACACGTCATTTCCGTGTATAATTTTATTTATTTTTATTTTAAATGCAGAAAAGTTTCATTTTTTAATTAAATGGAATACGGAAGGCTGTTAGATAGAGCCGCAATTCAATGGCATGGCAAGCGAGTCAACCGAGGCATGCGTGAGCCTCTGGCTCAGAATTTTTTTCACATTCACGTCACCTAAGTATACTGTTGCTTTGTTATCGTGCGGATGTTGCTTAATTAATTCATCGGTTGGTGTTTATGGTGGTGCGTTGTAGACAACTTAATTTGCTGCTTTTTAATAGATAATGCATACGCCTATGTCCCGTGGTTCAGTTCTGACACCTCTAGTAATAAGCAACATTTTAAGAGAGATAATTTTAACCGTAGCTGATCATAAAACTACATATTCTTGACACAAAAGAAAAACTGAGAAAAAGAAAACAAAATAGTCCGCTTGTGGCTGATGTGCCATTATTATATCGGATATTTATAGAAGATTTGTTATTTTGTCTGAAATTTTTTTTATATAAAAAACATTCGGAAAATCGGAAAATTAGTTATTTATGTTGTAGGCACGTAGACAATTAAATTACCTAACATTTAAGGTAGATATCTAAAGTCATATTTCACCAATTGTTAACTGTAAAATAAAGGTTGAATGCGGAAATATCAGTTTTCGAAAATTGAGCATTATTAATTATTATTGCAAAAAGCAATGGATATTGATAAAACGTGCAAATAAACAGCGTTATAAAAAAATTGTCCCAGGACCAGGATCGTGAATTCAGTATTTTTGCATTGAATTGAGTTTATTTTTATGTTGATTTATAAAAAAGAGAAATCACCTACGTCTCTTTGTTCCCACGACACGGCTATTCTTATAGGTAACGTTAATTGTTAATTTACTGTTGGACGTATACGGACCGGAATTTTAGAGACAATAATTAAAGAAAGGGTTAAACTTTTATTTTCAGAAATTTTACATTGATAGTTCATGTAATAAACGCGCTAGCAGCAGTAAAAGATAACATTAATGAACAGTCTGCACGTGGCAGCGCTGGGCCCGCGCATGCGCGTGAACATCGTTCTCTTAGCGTGCTTGATTTTTAACTTGAACGTTTCAAATTCGGTTAAAAAATCTTGCGCGCGACGAAGGTGGCGTTCACGTGCGTGCACGGACCAGGCGCTACTTCTCCCGCGTACTTTAACTTTTACTGCTGCTAGCGCGTTTATTACATGAACTATTAATGTAAAACTTTCTGAAAATAAAAGTTTTACCCTCGGTTTTACCTTTTCTTTAATTGTCTCTAAAATCCCGATCCGATACGTCCAATAGTTAATTAACAGTTACGTCATAAAGCTATCTTGAGAACAAAGAGGCGTAGGTGATTTTTCTTTTTTTTTTAAATTACCATTAAAATAAGCTCTATTTAACGCAAAAAGAACGAATTTCTGAGCGGCTTTTGCCTAACCCAGGGGTCAATTTGATTATAACGCTGTTTTTCACATTCTACTTTGTTAGTTATAAAGGGCAACTTAATCTCAACTTTTTGAAATTTTTCTTTTTCGATACGTTTCTTTTGATCAAATAGAATATAGATTCTATATAGATATAGATCTATGATATTAACTTCTTAAAATTAATGTTTAATTAAACAATTAATTGCAAAAAAACGAACGAAGTTAATTAACAAATACATGAAGCAACAATTTCATTCACGGTCAATCGAATTGGCCCTAGGCACATATTGATCTTTGGATTGACCGCCTTTTCCATAAATTTTATCAACATCCATCTATTTTTGCAATAATAATGCTCAATTTTCGAAAACTTATTTTTCCGCGTTCAGCCTTTTTTTACAGTTAACAAATTGGTAAAATATGACCTTAACTAAATTATAGGTAATTTAATTACCTACATGCCGCCAACATAAAATAACTATTTTTCCGATATGTCGTCTAGATTTTCATGGGTGAAAAAACACGTAATTTTGCAACTTACTTATTTGCAATTTGTCAACTTAACGTCACTTCTTTCGAGTTACTTTTTTGATATTATCATACCCTTGTCCTCCATAAAATGCAATAAATAAATACCTACTATTTTTTTTTATTTTCAGGTTTTGTGATCTAATTCCACTGGAGTAAAGAGTAATTATTTTAGCCTTTTCCTGATCGGTACAATGTATGTCTGTTTTGTGTTAATAACAGCAACAACAGACAATTTAAATTATAAAAAAAACTCAATCTTGACAGAAACACGCGTAATAGACAAATACGTAGGTATTGTCTAATGGCTAATAAATGGTAGTAGCATTTAAAACGCATGCGTGAATTTCAGTTGTTCCCGCAGATGCTTCGCCCGATTTTTTTGCTATTGCTCGTAAAAATCACTGAGTTTATTTGTAAACAGCCTAATATGACTCAATAGTTGCGGGGATTGATTTACTGTTTTCAACAGATTTTTTATTTTTTATTATTCTCACCAATGCAATGGTAAGTTCGATTTTGTGTAAACAGACTTCATTAATTTATAAGTTCGTTTATTATTATTTTTATTATTCTTTATTATTATTGTTAATGTTGTTGTTATGTTATTTTTAGTGTTACTGTTATTATTATTCTAATCGTTTAAATATTTATTTCCATTAAAAAATATATAATATACTTTGTAAAAAACGTATTTTTATTTACATCTACTACCAACGTTTCATTGTTTAATTGACATCTAAATTAATTGAAAACTATTAGCTATTTATGCACCAAGCACAATTACGTTTATTATTTTTAATATTAGTTTTATAGTTAGAGAGATATATGATGAGTGAATTTATATTTGGTCTATATAATTGTAATACACAATTATTATTACAAAATGGTATAATATAAACAAAATTGTTTCTTTTTTAAGTAAATCATCTTTACCTTTCACGATTATAGTGTATAAATTATTAATAAATTTTATATTTTCATTTGCAATTTAGGTATATGTTTGATTCATTCTGGAAAACATTAGTTATTTTGTCTGAAAGATTTTGTATATAAAACTCAGAATCAAAATGAAGATTGTTTACTGTTTCATCATTATTTCATTATCATGATTAAAATATGAAATATAAAAAATCGGGTTATTGCGTTTAAAAACCATGTTTGACGCGGCCTTCGGAAACACCCCGCATACTTCATAACATTTTTAAAACGTCCCCCTTATGGCGCCTAAAATTATTTTCTATCCGTATGGCATATGAGTAATATTATCACTATTGGGCCGCCCTGTATGAATATCCCTAGTAAAGGAAAAAAAAACTTTAAATATGCAGGTATTGAATGTTGCGAATAATGATTAAAAAAGTAAATGGTTTTTAACATTTTATTTTAAAAAAATCTTCAATATTCTTATTTAACTAACTAGGAATGTTACATACGTATCATTAATAAAATAATATATTTTAAAATATCAAATGCAACTGTTATCGGATTAATTATTATTCACCCTATTGAATACAACAGTTTTTGGTGCCACGGTGTACATTTCCAAACAACACTCCCAGTCCGAAACATATCTAATTATTTGTGGTGGGGCGCGAGAGAACGAGAGCGACCCAACTAGTGGGGACTTTAAGATGCCCATCAGTGTACCTCTCTCTCATTACCGACCATAAATATTATTGGCAAATATGTACCTAAAATTTTTCTACACTTCGTATATACCATTTTATAAATACAACAATTCTTGGTATTTTCCATAGTAATTTCAAAACCCTAAGGGATAAAAAGCGTATCATATCAAAGTTGTGTATTTTTAAATGGAACACCCTGTATTTTACTGCATTTTTGAAAGCACCGTGAAAAATAGGTGAACTTTATTAAAGGTTCTGCATACTTAGGACTTAGTGTTTGTGAGATTTTTCAATTTTGGTGAAAATGCAGGCTTAGTGTAGAAATTTATTAGTACTAAAAAAATTATTTTAAGGGAGCAGCTTTGGAGAGTGCATTTTAGATCCTTGGAGTTATAAATTATTATATTTGTCATCACTTAGTATCCTACAGGTTGTTCAAAAAACTGCTGGATACTTCTCTCAACTTTAAACAACAATAACTTGGTTGTGAATATTTTTACTCTGCGAGTTAGGAAATTTAAAACTCTTTTAAATTGTGTATAGGTTCCCTATCTCTAACGGTATTGGAAATATGTGCCGTTCCGTTTTTTATCGAATTTTCTGGTGACAAACAAAATTTGTTAATGTGGTTTGCGCCATTTGACATTTTAGTTGCACTAATCGTATAACACTTATCTCGAGTTTTGTTGAAATATTTTGTCCTATCCCTTACGCTCCAAGAGGTCATAATTGTGACTGCCTTATTTTTCTTTCCCATAAAGGACAGAATGAACGTTTAATGTGCTTGTACCGTTCGATTGTTACAAGTACCTATTACTGGATGCCTGCAGTGCATTGCGGCTTTCTTTCCTCATTTGTTTTCATGGATGCAGGGTGTATGTGAATGCTTGTAGTTGATAAAATGTCAGCCAATAGTAAGTATTCAACTTTTTACTTAAATGTGTTTATTAGTTGTTCAATAGGTGAAATTATATAAACAAACCCTACTTCATTAATTAGTAGCATTACCAGCACGTGCTTTGCATAAAATCTGCTCTTAGGTTAAGTGTTAATTTACGTTTGTCTAAATGTCACTCGGCATACCACTAGTTTTATTCCGTCAAATTTGTGTTCATAACCTGAAAAGTTGAAAACGTGAGAACTTGCTATTACATTTTATTTTTTAACGCTATAAATTAAAAGAAGAAAAGTTGAATATGGATTCTCCATCAAAAAAACAAGGGTAAGTATGTTAGCTTTAAATAAAGTAGTTATTAGTTATGTGTGATAAATTACTATTATTTTATTAGTATAACCACATATAAATTGTAAGTGCGGCTACTTAAATTTTATTATTTGGTAGTGTATTAGATGTCAGAAAAACTAGTTTCAACTAAAATTTAATATGTTGGCAGAATTAAGTAGAAACGCAGCAAATTTTGAAGGGTGTTGACAAAATAATTGCAGAATTTCAATCATCGTCTTTTATTCCAAAAGATATGAGTAATGCCGGAAATATTAAATCACAGTCGAGATTCTTTTCTACGAAACATTAAAATAAAAAACAAGTTCTAAAGAAGAACGCGACATTATAAGTGAAAGCTTTCAGAAAGGGAGCAACAAAGTCATTAATATTCATTCAAAATTTGATCACAATTATTCATGCAAAAAGTGAGCAATCATTTTAGATAGTCACTGGTCACTTTTGTATATTATACTCATTGTAATTTTATTATATTTTTATTTGTAATTATTAATGTATTTTAGGTGGGCTAATAAAGTATTATTATTATATTTGTATTTCTTAGAAACCCATATTACATTCCTTACGATACAAAAAGTATCTTCATTTAGTTTCTCCAAAGTCAGAGAGATGCTTCCGTCTGAGCATTTCAATATTCTATACAATATTAAAACTGTCAATATTTGATGTACCTCTTCAAAGTACATATAAGTATATGCATTTGAAGTAAAAATTATCAAGAATATCCAGGTATATTTAATAACGTAATCATTTTCAAAAGTAGAAAAGTAATATAAACAATAAATATAAAAAAGTATGGTAAATTATTATTTAAAAATGAATGTCTAACTTGTATATATACGTAAATAATTAAACACGTATCGTAATCGGTTATATTTATTTCAATATATTCAAATTTCCCGCCAAAGATTAGTTAGTATTTGATGGAATAAAGCCTCAAATTCATGCAGCGAATTATTCGCTGCGAATAGAGGTCACGTGGTACTTCTGCGAGTAAGTGCGAGTGTTCGCTACTAGCTGGATTATTTCAGCTTTCTGCGAGTATTCGCAAAACCGTTACCTTTCTGGTATATAATTTGTATAAATTATTATTAACAATGGATAATTTGGCGAATAATTCAGAAGATCTAGAAGTAAAGTAAATTATTTCGTATAATGTAATTTCGTAATTTAGTATTTATTTCTAATTGTTTCACTGAAAATATAACCTATTTACTTTTAAGTGTTTACAGAATCAAACATTGTATACGTGCGGTCTGTGCAACAATTTATTTATATTTCAACGAAATTTCGGCACATGAACCTTGCATGAAAGGATTTCAATTGATTTTATTAATAGATGGATCGTCTACGTTTTATCCACAATCATCAGGTATAATATGGATATTCAGGTATAATATGGATATATATATTCTATATCATTAGGACATCTTATCAGGAGCCATAAAAACCTAAATGCATAATTTTTTCATTAAAAATGGTACATAATACTATAAAACTTAAAGTAAATAAAGTATATAATTTATTATAGTAAGGTTAAGACCTTATGGAAAAATCATTCATTGAGCTCTTTTGGTTCCTCCAATAATTCAAAATAACTATTTTACCATTTTCGCTTTGCGTAACCAATAGGTTTAAAAAATTGATGGATTATGTTACTAGAGACCTTAAAATTTTTGCATTTTATGAAAAAATTTTATGAAAAATTATAAAAAGTAATACATTTAAATAAATAATCAATAATTATCAGTTTTTTGCATTTTAATAAAACTAAATTTCTAAATTTATATATATATATCAGGATTTACAGCTCAAAATGAAATAAATTACAAAAGCTGTAAACCGTGTAGCAAGAGAATTTATCATTTATGAAATAGTGAAATAGCTGTTTTAAGTTCTCGAAGGAAGCAAGAGATATGAATAATTTTTGCATAAAAATGATACATATTACTACAAAAGTAAAATATAAATATATTTTCTATGGAATATTATTTTTAACATTTAATTTTAACAAATCTTTTTATAAGGTGGCGCAAGCCTTTAAATAAACATGGCCATTGAAATATATTCAATGTATACATTATTTTTTTTACAGATGGCATAGCGATTGATTCATACGCAAAGTTGCAAGAATATAATCGGCAATTGCCGAGTGACAGCAGTAATAAAGAAAATAACTGCAACTTAAGAAATCAAACAGAAAGCAGTACTACAACAACGTCGAAGAATAATGCTATGGAATATGATACTATTGAAGAAATGCTCATAGCTGCTGTGCAGGAACGACCACCACTCTGGAATTACAAAGATTGTACCCCGGGACAGAGGACAAACGCAGCTAAAAATAAATTGTGGTTGGAAATCGAATCAATTATCAATCCAAATTTGGAAAATCTGGAGCACACAGTGACATTTTTAAAGAGTAAGTGGAAAAATTTGTACGATACATACCGATCTTATATAGCAAAAAAAAAGACCAAAAGTGGACAATCAGCGAAGCCAAGGAAACCTTGGAGGTTAGTAGGTTGGACTATTAGTAATTTGCCAAAGGATGCAGTGGATGATTCTGTTCTTCAAGATTCGGATTCAGAATCATTGGATGCCAGCCTAAATAAACCTACGCCAAAGAAGCAAAAACAGGATGACTCAATAGAAAAACTCGCTGCTGCTCTTACTGCACCCATTCAGATGCCTCCGATCAATTTCCCACCAATACCTGCATCTCCAGCTGCCAAAAAAGATGAGATAAATCACTTTTGTTCTGCAATGGATGAAAAATTGCATAAACTGGATTTAAAGAAAGCTAGATTAGCTATGTTTAAGGTTCAAGAAATTATCTTCAAAATTGAAAATGATTTAAATTAAAATTTTATGCTATGTTTGTATAAAATATTGTATTTATTCTTTTATTTATTTTATCATGTTCAAATACTATTTTTATTATACGGTATTCTATTAGTAAGAGTATTTATCATGGTTGCGTGGACACCGTCAAAATGTACGGTGTATTTGTAAAAAATATTTTATTTATTGTTTTATTTATTTTAGCGCGCAAACATACTGTTTGTATTATACAATATTATATCAGTAAGTGTAAAAAAAGTGTAAAAATTAATAGATATTTTCTTGAAATTGTATGTTATTATTTTTCTTTATTTTATTATAAAAACTATAAATATATAAATAAATAAATAAATAAATAAATATTTTATTTACATTATTACAATTGAAGTAAATAAATTATATTTTACGGCACTGATTGTTGTTACAGATATTTTTCTTGCCATTCTAAAGCTCCTTCATTATTAAAATCAATATCTCTCTGATTGCGTATGCCTCTTTGGTACTCGAGTTATTTCCACATCTAGTTATTTCTGCAAAAGCAGTGCCATTTTGGGGTTCAGCTCTCCAAGAGCCTGGCATTAGTACATTATTTTCATTCTCATAATCAATAGAACCAGGCGTTATATATTTGACATCTTCTTCATCATTCAAGTCTGACAATCTCAAAAAATTATGTAAACATACTGCTGCTTGAACAATGAGCATGCTGTGCTCTACAGGCATGATGATTGGTTTCCTAAAAATTCTCCACCTGCTAACCATAATTCCGAAAGTGTTTTCTATTACTCTTCTTGCTCTTCTTAATCTATAATTAAATACTCGTCTATCGTGTTCAACCCTTGTCTTGCCTAGATACGGTCTCATTAAATAGGGTTTGAGAGGAAAAGCTTCGTCACCAACGATGCAATATGGAAGAGTTGCATCGGATCCATATGGAGATGCAGGTGGTGGAAGTTTCATTTCACCACTTTCAAATTTTTGGCCCATTTCTGACTCCTTAAAAATTCCCCCATCGCTCCTTCTTCCATAAGCTCCTATATCTATAAATGTATACATATAATTGCCATCACATATGGCTAGAAGAACAATACTATTGGTTCCTTTATAATTATAGAAGGATGAATCGGCTTTAGCTGGGCACTGTAACAAAAAATTTATTAGTTTTATACTATCTTTGATGCCAAGATTATAATTATTATACTATTAATTATGTGCTTTCCATCAATTGCACCAACACAATTAGGAAAATTCCATTTTGAAAAAAAACATTCAGTCTTTTTTGCCAATTTTCATTACTTAAGTCCATTGTTAATACACGTGGCATCAAATTATCCCACAACGCTTGACACGTTTCAGATATAATATTAGCTGCAGTCGTTACACCAACTAAATATTGATGACATTGATCTAATTGAATCTCCCGAAGCCAGAAATCGAGTTAACAATTTTCATATAGCAACATTTTTTGTAGTTAATCATTAATTATCTAATATTTACTTATTTACCTTAGAGTCAACATCAAGCGCTCAGCAACTTCAATGGGTTCTCTAACGCAAACTAGTTTAAAGATGTCTGGGCCAATTAAAACTAATAAATTTTCAAATTGTGTGGCTGACATTCTGATGTAATTCTGAAACCGTAGATCTTCTAGCATAAGTTTAGGCAAGACAGCATGATAAAAACTATGACTTTTTCTCTCTTTAAAAATTGGAGCAACCCAATATTTTTTTTTTGTATAATTTCTTTGTTTGCTTTTCAAAACCAAAATAAAACCCAATACTACTGCAATTCTTTTTCTTTGCATTTTGTAAACTATCTCTGTTGTCAAATTTGATATAAAGTTTGAATAGTGTTCAGGAAGCATTATGCACACACTTTAACTTTAGTATGAAACTGTAATTATAATATTTATTTATAACGAGCGTTCAAATAAAAACGTGGTCAAGTTGGTTCTGAAAATTTGGACGTAGGGCGTAGCGTATAGCAAATGAACTGTAGCGTCATCTGTCAAAGCGCTATATCGCCGCTATCAATTTGAATATTTTCGTTTTAAAAAGCGTTTAAAATGGTGTTTTCTCAAGAACAAAAAGTGTTTTCTCAAGAACAAAAAGTGTTTATCATAGAGTCCTACTTTAGAAATGGACGCAAGATTGATAATTCCTTTAGCTAGATTTGCAAAACTTCACTGGAAACAAGGTAATTTTAAAAGCAAAGATGATCCTGTGGATGAATACGTCAATCAAAGTGAAATGCTAACTCCCTGGCAATATTTCCAAAAATATTTAAATGACGACTTTTTTAAAATGGGGACTGTACTATTTACAAAAAACATGAAAACTTCTGACTGTTACACCAGAAGGGATAAAAAAGTTTTTTGGAATGCATGCAATTATGGGTTGTTTGCATTTTCCACGAATTCATATTTACTGGAACAGTAAATTTCAATTTCCTCTTGTTTCCAATATTATTAATCGTGACAGATTTTACTTGTTACGTGTAAACTTTCACATCGTGGACAATTTGGCCTTGGACGATGACACTAAAAAAAATCAACTGTGGGAAGTTCAGTCAATGATCGATTTAGTTAGCAATAGGTGTCGCTTGATTAAGAGGAAACCAAAGACATCTTTTTGGATAGACGAACAGATGATACCATTTCTTGGTAGATGCCCTGTCAGGCAAGTGGACCTTCAGAGTAATTCTACACTTGTTTGTCTTAGCTATTGTGAACAGCTGAAGAAGCAAACCATGAATGAAGAAAACGAACCACCAGCAAAGAGAAAAACTTCAGCACCAAGGCTTTGTATTGATAAAAGATACGACGGTTTCAATCATTGCCCTACGAGTGATGACCTAAAACATCCTGTTCATTACAGATTTGACAATTGTCACAGCCGCTCCAGGATAAGATGAAAATTGTTTTTTGAAATTTCATAAAAAAATTACACACAAACATTAATTTAGATCTTTATAAAAATGTTTTGTTTAAAAAAAAGAATAGTATCGTCACATTTGTTACTGTCAGTATCGACTTCCGAGGTGTATAATTGTGCATATCCTGAAAATACTGTTAAAATGCCCTGATTTTTTTTTAACTATTTTTGTCATTAACCTCGAGTTAACAAAATGTGAAACATTAGTTATATCGGAGATTTTTAATTGGGCTATGTCATAGTAGCATGAGTTATAGTTAGTGACACGAAAGTTTATTCTACTACAGAAAGAGTAGATATGATGAGTACTATTAGCGAATGCTACGAGAATTGTTTTCTGACCTCCAGAATATACGTACAGAAATACCCTGATGAAATATGTACATCCAAACAAAAAGGTATTTGAAAGACTGCTAGCGAGATTTAGAGCTACTGGAGTACTGCTACAACAAGCAGAGGAAATCAAAACTGGTAACCGACAACGAAGAAAAAATGCGTTCATAGTATTAGGATTAGTCCGAAAATACCAATACCATCCCTTCCACATCGTTTCACCAAAATTTGTATGGCGTGGATTTTCAACGGCGGATTGACTTCGGCTTATGGACTCTTGAGCGAATTGGAGAACCTGATTTTTTTAATTTTGTGCTGTTGACAGATGTATCCACTTTCCCTAATAATGGCCTGGTAAATCATCATAATTTTCATTATTATGATACCGAAAACCGACATGTGTTTAACACCGTTAATCGTCAAGACATATGCAACAAATAACAAAACTGGCTTTTCAATAAGTATATCACACTTGTCAAATATACATGTTGAGCCTGCGGAAAGTGAATAATATAGGATTTACAAATGTTCCAAAACGTGCGTTAATTTTGTGTTAAAAAAATGCAGAAGGGGCAAAACTATTCATTATTAACAATATCTCCCTATTTATTATTTGACACTGCATTAGATTTCACTTCAATGCCACACATTATCATGTGTGGCATTGAAGTGAAATTATCATTCGACATTGTGTCTCAAAAACTTCGACGTAACATACTAGGTTTGTGCTGTTCTATTTATTTATATAAAAGTTAAATTTTTGCATTGCAATGTGCCGCATCCTACCATACTTTGTTAATGGATCCCTTTAGTTTCATTTTACTTTAGTTTGAGTTGTAGTTTTATTAGGTAATAGTCTATAATGCAGGTAATGTTTTACACTCTTCACGACAAAAATTTTCAACAATAATGATATTTCGTTTCAGTTATGAGGGCTTAACCACTTTTTTATACAGTCGGCTTTTGTAATTGGAGAATTTAGCGCTCTGTGAGATATTTAACTCCATCAAATACCTTTTTAATAATATTGTTCATTTGAGAGATATTAGAAATATTTACAAAAAAATTAAAACTTCGACACCCTGTATCTCGAAAGCAATGCATTTTAGAAATAATGTTTGTATAGCAAATTGATATTAGTTTTTGACATTCTAATGTTTCTTAAATTTTCTCTCATAGTTAGCGGACCACCCTGTATGTGGCCCAAAACTTTTTGGTGTGTTATGATTATTGACGGTAGTGTTGGGACTATTCGAATGCAAATTACAAAACTATTCGATTCTACCAAGGTCTCGAATGCATTCGATTCTGTTGAAAGTATTCGAATAGTCATTTGTTCAAATAGCTCGCCAGCGCGGCGCGCGTTCATACTCACCGAATGCAAACGACACTGGACGAATTCGAATTCGATACCCTGCTGAAGCAGCTGGCTAATGCAAAAGAAACTCGAGCACTCGCACTGTATTCGAATTGAATGTAACATAAGGTGGCCATATCCCTGGCCGAGAAATGGTGAAATTTCTGTCATTATTAGATACTGAAATCTTGAAAAGTAAAAATGTAGAACAAAAGTAAGCACAAATATAAAATCCTTGATGTTTTGTTTATTCATTGTTACCATTTAAATTTACCCAAATAAAATAACATAATAACTAAAAAAAGCGTTTGTAAAACATGCGTTTTCTGTTACCCTAACCCACGTTTTAAGAATTATTTTCACGTACTTATAAATAAAAGTAAACAATTTTATATGTAGGACTTAGTGTCGCGTTATCGCTCCTCTTCCCTGATTGGTCGACGTAGCGGGGGTGGATTCCGGACGTCCTTCAGGTCGTAACGCATAGGGCGTAGCCGCGTCACGCCTCAAGGGCCGTTGGGGTACCCGCAGGGACCTTTCAGTGTCCTCCTTCAGGACCTGGAGGGAGTTAGTAGGAACGTGTTTGTCCGGATCGACAGTTGGCCGAGAAGTTGGGAAGTGAATCGCCCCCTCAAGGTTGTCGATGTATCCTGACCACCCCGCAGCTGCTCTTTCCACCGAGAATGCGGCGATCGAGTCGGCGTACGGCGGCGTCCGTTCTACCTCCTGTTCCGAAGAATCTGAAGAAGGGGTCGGAGAAGGCGACGTACGAACTAATTTATTCTCCATCCAAGACATGGTGATGCACTACAGAGGTAGGTAAAGTTCAAAAGAGTTCCGGGTTTCAACTGACCCTTGGTGGCACTTAGTTACTGAGAGTTCGAGGACTCTGTATAGCACTGAATTTACTAGAGCTCGAGGACTCTGTCTAGCACTGAAGTTAAGGATAAGCACTAGGTCTTTCCAATTTAAAGATAGAACTGAGGCACTGCAAGCCTTGAAAGTTCGTATTAGGGAGTTCTAAGACTCTTATAGCTTCTTTAGCTATTTATTTATTCAATGCTGAACCTTGACCCAAAGGTTAGCGGTTATATAATATCTATTTATCTATTTAATACTTATGCCTATATTTATAATAATAATCTTTGTTTGGCGAGGAAAGAGAAACTCGAAATGGTCTTTGTT